>NW_027186996.1:0-10547 GCF_028583685.1 Petaurus breviceps papuanus | reverse complement strand
ACCACAGGACCGTTAGCTCAGCTTTTCACTTTCTCTTGCTCTGCTATTTCAGCACGTCCATGGGGCATGGGAGATCTTTAAATCCCATAACCCTTACAAGGTGTCAGACTCAATCTTGACCTAAGTATAAAAGTTACAGGAAACTAAAAAGAACACTGAATATGGAGTCAAAAGACCTGGAATTTAGGTTTAAATCCTAGGTCTGCCATTTATAGCTGGGTGACTTTACACCAAGCAGATAACCTTTCTGAGATTTATTTTCTATCTCTGCAAAATGGACAGAGTAATACTGATTCCCTGAGCCAAATTTTATTTTCTCTTGGACCACTAACTTTGGTCAGTAGCTCTAGCCTGAAAAGAACCTAATTGTAAATGCCTTCTATGGTGCAACATGAAATAATCCAACATCCAAAATTCCCTAATGTGAAACACTTGAATAATAATGACATCAAGAATTTTACTACCTAAATTTTATGACAAAATAAATAACTGATTCATTCAGGAAAAAAAATCAATCCAATCAACTCAAAGGAATGTTTCACAGAATTGACAGATTCTCTAGTATAAAAAAGGAGAAAGTCTGATGTCTAATTTATATTTGTTATAAGTACCTTATATATAGCCCCTATCATATGCCAGGCAATATGATAAATATAAACAAATCCTAAGGACAAAACTGTGGGTAGGTTCTATCATTATCCCCATTTTTCACTTGAGAAAGGTGAGGAAGACAAAGTTAAGTGACTTTCACAAGGTCACATAGATAGAAAATATCTGACTCAATTTGAACTTGTCTTCCTGATTTCAGACCCAGTGTTCTACACACTCTGCCACCTAGTCACCTAATAATGATAGTAGTAGTAGTAGTAGTAGTAGTAGTAGTAGTAGTAGAAGAAGCAATAGTAGTGGCAACAGTAATAGTAGGCAGTGTATGAGGGTTTGGTGTATGGGTGGGGTAGTGGTCTTAGAACCGCTAGGTGGCACAGTGAATAGAGTGCAAGACCTGAAATCAGGGAGGCTGATCTTCCTGAGTTCAAATCCAGCTTCAAATATGTATGATTTGTGTAACCATGGGAAAGTCAATCAATCCTGTTTGCCTTAGTTCTTCTGTTCAATGAGTTAGAGAAAGAAATGTCAGATCATTCCGGTATCATTGCCAAGGAAAACCCAAATGGGATCATGAAGAGTCAGACATGATTCAAATGACTCAACAACAACAGAAATGATGTTTGAGGGGTGGTGTTGGTAATTGAATCCCAAAATTCAGTTGATGAAATTGTGTATTATATATGAGATGTTTATTTATTGAAGAGCAAGGAAACTTGTTTGAGTATTTGTAATGGCAAGCACAGAAGTACTTCACACCTTGTTCCTGCTATTGAAATAACACCTTGTTTCAGTTCAAGTTTCTTTTAAGGCTTGTATCAAGTCTGTTAAGAAAAAGAGCATGTGAACCCCACAACTTGTGAACCCTAGAACTCATGAACTCCTGCAACAGGAAGGGGAGGAGCTAATGACCATATATTAGGAGAGGCCCAGGCTAGAGACAGCAGAACTGAGAAGAGGACTCTTGTGGTGGCAGAGTCAAGAAGGAGAAAACTTGTGGTATCCTGACACTCTGTTTGTCTGCTCTGTATGTGTTGATTTTTGTTTGTGATACATTGTACAGAAGCCCTGGGACCTTATTGGAAGCCCTGAAAGAATTTTCTGGTTGTATGTTTACAGAAGTCCTGGAGGAGGGTTTTGGAGGTCCTGGCACTTTACTGATGATTTGTCCTGACATCTGGGACCCTGTTTATGGATCTGTGTTGATTTCTATGTTGATGATTTCTGTTGAGTTTTCAGACCTGGTTGGTGGATCTGAGTTGATTTCACAGACAGATAGTGAATTGATGATGGTTCTGGCAATGTGCATGAATATGACTGTGGCTCTGTCAAGCTTTGTATTCCCAGAAACAGGAACTGTGAAGGACTTGAGGTGGGCTTGTCACATTGAACTTTGATATGGAATGGGAACTAGACAAGTAGTTGGACAAGGAACTGGGAGCTGCCTGCCATTCAACCCAAGTGATAGCTGGAGTTGGGACCATGGAGGAGGAACCATGGAAGCTGAGAGCCAGCCTTGAGTCAAGCTGAAAGAAAACTTTACTTGGATACTATGTACTGACTGAGAAGATTATGATTTACTCTGACCTAGGGGTAGAGAACTTTGACTTTTATACTTTGTGGTTGAATTAAGGATTTTGTGATTGACTAAATGAATGTACTTTGTTTAAAAGTATGTGACCACTTTAGTGAAAACTATGTGGCCATGTTAGTGATAAGTTTTAAGTTGTGAAGTGATGAATGCTGTATTTTGATTTTCTGTGATAAGTTGTAACACTGTGAATGCTGTACCTTGATTTTATGTGAATGTTTTGCTCTGATTTGTTATTGAATAAATAGAGAGTTTGCTATACTATTGTAAGGGTTATGGGATTTAAAGATCTCCCATGCCCCATGGACATAGCAGAGCAAGAGAAAGTGAAAAGCGCGACTAATGGTCCGGCGGTTGGCAGTTGGTGGCGGTTGCCTTTTTTTTTTTTTTTGAGTTAGGACTCCGGCTGAGCACTGCCAGGGGCCGGAGCTGCTGGGAGCGCTCTTCCAGGACGCTGGGTGGTTGCTGTGAGTGGGGAGAGGAGGACCTTTGCCTGAGGTAGCCTGTTCTGTTTTAAAGGCTTGAAAATGTGGGTGCTTTCTACTTTATCTACCTGTGCCAATATCATAACTACTCTGATGGCTTTCACTTTCTGGTTTTGGGACTCAGTCTTTTGGTATCTTAATAAATTTTCTAGTTTATTTCCCCAAATGGCAAACCTGATGTATTTTGTGATGGATAATTATATCAGCATATTTGTAATATCTATAGGCATTGTGAATATGGCATTGCTTTTACAACTATGTAATCAGAATCTTGAGAGCTGTTCACAGCAGCAATCCTTTGGAAAGCTGCTCATGCTTTGTTTTACAGTATTAACAAACACAATGGCCTCTTTTCTGTACTAATTCACTTAATTTGATGAAAGGGAAGAGCTGTATGTTTTGAATTGGAGGAATAAATTGGATAAAAGGATATTAGAAAACTAGATTAAGCTGTAGATTATGATAGAGTAGGGAGATCTCATTTGCATCCCTTACATAGTGGAGAAAGGTTGTGGACATACCCCTCCCCATCACCACAGTTGGCAATGATGTCTTATAGCAAAAGACCTTGGCCAGAGGATGCCTTAGGTAAAGGATATAACTGTATCCCTTGTCTAGAATTACAGTGCTATTTCAGAAATATTAGCCTAGAGTGCTCAGAATTCTGCTGGTGTTAAGGTATGAATTCCCATTCTTTCCAAAAGAGCTAAGAATTATCCTGGGCCAGGATTTCATTTGCATGCAAAGTAAAAGACCATACCCAAGGATCATAGTCATTCAACCATCCAAGGAGCAGGTCAGGAAGAATGTCAGATCATATTATACCTTATATACCTTAGCAGTTTGAGGGTATTAAAAACAATAACAATAACAAAAAATCTTGTGTAGTGGATGGAATAGAATGTGAGTATTTTGTATGTCCCTCTCTACTTTTAATCTATGTGTCCACTCTTCCTGCTGATACTCTGATTATTTTGGAAAAATATGCTCCAGGTTTAGGGGTGTGTGTGTGTGTGATGTTTTCTTGCCATTTTCTAATAAGACATTTTGAGAAATGTCTTCACTTTGAGCTAATTCTGAATGTGAAGATTAAGAAGGTTAGAGGTAAAAATTAGTAAGGAAGCATGTGTTATAGTTTTGGGTATAGAGATCTATAATCTGTATGGGAGATCTGGCCAATTAGGGCTGTTAACCCAGTGAGGGCACTACAAAAGTAAGAACTGAGGAAAACATTCTTGGTAAAAGTGAAATAAAACTCTGTAAAATGCCTAATATATCTTTTGAGAAACAGCAAAATAACTATATTACTTTGCCTACTTCATTATCCTTAGTTTCAGAACACTCTGGTCTCTCTTTTAGAAATTTGTAAATTAGATCATCTTGGATTTTCTCACAGTCTGCAAGTTCCATGCTGATTATTTTCTTTTTCTCTTTTACCCAGTAACTACTTAATTATAGCCTAATATCCACTTCTTTTATTGGAGATGTAAAAACCAAATGAATCTTTTAATCTGTATATTGAATATCATAAAAGTGAAAAACTCAACAGCTAAAAAGAAATTGTTTAACCAATAACTTCCTAATGATTAAATGTTCCTATCAGCTTCCTGGTCAGCCTTAATTCTCCTCTGCAAATTGTAATACTTTTGATCATGTCAGACCTTTTAAATTTTCACCATATCTGGACATCATGGCCTGCATTATTCTTGCCTACATGATCATATTCTTTGTCTCCCACTTTCTCTTTTTCCTTCTAAGTCCTAAATAAGGGGCCTTCTCCTGAATTGATTTTTGTACACTTTTTTTTTTTAATTTTAAAATTTTTAAAGCAATCGGGGTTAAGTAACTTGCTCAAGGTTACACGGCCAGTTATTTCTGGGTGTGTTGCTGAGTATGGGAGCCCGGATTTGATCCCAGGTCATCCCGACTCTGGAGCCGGTGCTCTTCCTCGCTGAGCCACCTGGCCACCCCTAAGCAATTGGGGTTAAGTAACTTGCTCAAGGTTACACGGCCAGGTGTTTCTGGGTGGGTGCTAAGTGTCTGAGCCTGGGATTCAATCTCCAGTTCTTCTCAACACTGGAGCCGGTGCTCTTACTCGCTGTGCTACCTGGCTGCCCCTACACTTTTTAAAAATACTTATAAAATATATGTGTTTGAAGGCAATACTTTGTGTAATCATGCTGGACTTCTTAAACATTTTTTTTATCCCATTCTGACACCCTTCAGCATTTCTTAAACTGATTTACAATTTAAGAAGTACTGAATTAAGGGCAGCTAGGTTGGCACAGTGAATAGAAAACCATCCCTGGAGTTGGGAGGACCTGAGTTCAAATTCGGCCAAAGACACTTAACGCTTAATAACTGTGGACCTTTGGCAAGTCACTAACTCCAATTAACCTACCTCTAAAAAGACAAAAAAAATTTAAAAACACTGAATTAGCATACCACATATTAGGCATTTAATGAATTGTTGTTATACTGAGTGTCCCATATAAATGGAACCACATGGAATAAATAAATAAGGGTATTTATACATACACAGCTATATAACTTACATACATATATATCTATGTGTGTGTATACATATGATATATGTGTGTATGCACATATGAATATCCTTGCAACTTCAGCATTCTTTTGGAAATTCCATTGCATATTGTATTAATTATGTATTATTATATTAATTATTGAAATACAATTGACAGTATTTTTAAAAATACTACTATATTTGGTACATTCTGCCCCTCACAGATATCATTCACTCTCTTGACATCAATAACACAACTTTCAGGAGAGCTCCCAAATTTGTAAATTTATAAAAATCTTTTGCCTTCAACTTCCTTCTAGACATTTCTCCTTAGATGCCATACCATTGTTTATTGGGTAGCAGGAAAAAGAAAATGTGGTGGTATTAGAATTGTGTTTTAGGAAAATATAGTTAAAATGAAAACAATAATCAAATTCTAATAGCAGATGACATTTAATGCTTTAAGCTTTACACATTAATATACTTTAAGCATATAAACATAAAAAGGTTTAGAAAGCTATCTTTTAAAGGCATAATAACATATTATTTTGTTTTACCCCCATAACAACCCTGTAAACTAGGTGCTGCTATGATCTTATTTTGCAGATGAGAAACTAAGTCAATGAGAGTTTGATACTTTTTAGCTGTGTGACAACTCTCAAGTGATTTAAAGGCAGGATATCCACTCAGATTTTCCTTACTCCAGGACCAGTGCTGTATTCACTGAGCCACCTAGATGCCTCATTTTTACTAAAGAATGTCTCATATATCATCATTGAAGAAATGAAATTAATTCAGATGCAAAATATTCAAACCTAAAGTCACAATTTTTCCCTCCCCTCAGAAATGGCTTCTCCTTGCCTGCCTTATCTAATGAACAGCAAAGTCTTTTGATCCTTAATTCAGTTCCTATGTATCTATATTTCTCTTTGTATCCCCTCCCTATGATCTTCCACCTTCCGCCCCCTAATGACTAACATATTTTAAGGGCATCCAGTAGAAAATATTTGCTGTCAGTCTGTTACAGATGTTATTTATCTCACACATACCATGGCAACATTCATTTTTTTTTCTCCCACTTTTATAGTATTTTTTTTTCAATTACATGTAGAGATAGTTTTCAAAATTTATGTTTATAAGATTTTGAGTTCTAATTTTCTCTCCCTTGCTTCCTTCCATTCCCTTCCCTTCCCCAAGACAGCAAGCAATCTGATAAAGGTTTTACATGTACAATCATATTAAACATATATTGACAATAGTCACGTTGAGAAAGAAGAATCAGAAAAAAAGGAAAAAAAACACAAGAAAAAACAAAACAAAAAAGCTAAAATGCTTCAATCTGCATTCTGACTCCAGAGTTCTCTCTGGATGTGGACAACATTTTTCCATCACGAGTCTGTTGGAATTGTCTATGACCGTTGTATTGTTGAGAAGAACTAAGTCTATCAAACTTGGTCATCATGCAATGCTGCTGTTCCTTTGTACAATGTTCTGTTTGTGCTTGCTTCACTCAGTACCAGCTCATGTAAGCCTTTCCAGGTCTTTCTGAAATCTGCACTCATCATTTCTTACAACAAAATAGTGCTCTAAATCATCTTAAATCATCGTCTTGATTACATGAGGTTTTTTTTCATAGTTAATGACAATGGATAAGCAATTTAAATGATTATTACCATAAGATAATAAACTAATTGCTCTAGTCCCCCACTTACTGATATTTTACACCTATTCTGTATTTGTTGAGTTTATTTATGTTGTCACCCATATTTGAATGTAATCAACTAGAGAACAATAGGTTGCTTTATTTTAATTTAATTTGATTTTTTTCATCTCATCACTTAGTATAATGTCTAGCTTATACGAAGTACTTAATGACATACTGATTGTAGGAAGTTATCCCCAATTGAAATAGATATGTTAGCCTTAAAACATGATTCTGCTACTACTTTTTTTCACTATTTTTATCTCAACTCACTGACATTATTAAAATCTTAGATTCTTCAGAACAGTGAGGACTATGTAATATCCAAGAAGTAGTACAAATAAATACAGTATAATGTAAACTAGTACATGATATGTTCATAATGAGAGGGTGACATTTAAGATGAAAGTCATATCTAGCAATGTTGGTACCCAGCAAAAGCAGCAAAAAAGAGTAACGTTTTAATGTATGATATGAAAAAAATAACAAAAAATAACTTATTTTTGTAGAAGGTAAGGAACCTGATACAAAATAAGAGAAGCAGAGACTCTGGGACACTGGAAATAAACTGTTTAGGGAGAGGAAGAAATTTACTGGGGAGCACATAGGATAGGCCCTGGCCAGGAATGATGGCTACTGGTGGAAGCAAGAAGGAAATCTACCAGTCTTGTAGCTTCCTATTGAAATTAATTTTTCTTTCTAACTAGATGTTGGGGAATATACAGAATGTATTTTAGATATAGTCCTTGGCCTCACTGAACCAGGAAGATAGGAAATAAAAAAAGTCATTAAAATAGAAATAACATACATAATGCCTGAATGGACATAGAAAATGTTCCCTGCCTAAGCTGGCTCCCTCACTGAAATGCCTTGCACCAGGACATCTGGCTGCCAAGGAAAGAGCACACCTCCACACTGCTACAACTCAAATTCTCAGTGTCGTACACATAACTCTACTGAGAATGGTATTCAGCTTCTCCTGCCCTTTTAACTGCTCCTATTATTATTTTATTCCTTCATTCATTCACTTATTCCTTCATTCATATTTATTTATTTATTTATTTAATATTTTAGATGCGAGCACTAGAATGTAAATACAGAATAAAGAAAAGAAACAAAAAACATATCATAAACTTAAATATTGGCACTTAAATACAAGGAAAGGGAAAAAAAAACATGCCACGTGCATAGCAGAACATAAGAGAGTATTCAAAATATGTAACAATAAATTTTCATTTCAAGCAAGCCTGGATGATAAATACTCCCATGTTGTGTTGAAAGCTGTCCATCTTTTCTTTGTTCCTTGTAAGTTCTCTTTTATTCTCTGCTGTGCATTTTTTTACTTTGTTCTTTTCTTTTTCCTTTACCCCACCACTCAGGCTACAATTAAATATATATATATTTTTTTCTGTAGTTGTAGATATATACAAACAAGTTCTATTCCCGATCTGTTTTTATTTTTGTGCATGTCTCTTGTTTCCTATCCCTCCAGCATCCTATACCTTACTTCTATCTGCCACCTTACCCTCCTCTTACTAGCCCTACAACCCTCCAAGGATCCATCTCCTATTCTCCCATTCTCATAAATCTGAAAACCTTTCTATAGACTGCTATAATTAATTTCCTCACTCTCCGTTCTTGATATCTCACCCTTATCCTGCCGCTCTTGTTGAGTTAAACATGATTCTATAGCCCCTTTTTACCTGTCCCCTTATACTCCCTTCTAAATATCCCTCCCTTGTGCTCTCGTCCTTCCTATCTCATTAACATTTTATTTCTTCTGAATTTAGAAGACATTTATATATATATATATATATATATATATACATATATATAGGTAAAGGTATAAGTATAGGTATAGATATAGTTTCTTCTGAAACCATTCCCAATGAAAGTAGGTTACCAGAATTTCCAGCCCTCCTCCCCCATCTAATTCCTCTGTATCT
This sequence comes from Petaurus breviceps papuanus, assembly GCF_028583685.1. Lineage (NCBI taxonomy): Eukaryota > Metazoa > Chordata > Mammalia > Diprotodontia > Petauridae > Petaurus > Petaurus breviceps. The sequence goes on along the minus strand of NW_027186996.1, from coordinate 1,690 downwards.
ATTCTTCCTCTTGCACCTGATTTCCAAAAAATAACTAGTCTTTTTAGCTGTTACTAAATGGTTACTTTTTAAATTCATATCATACTCTGGTTTACCTCCAATCTTTCTTATGAGCTTCCTAATTATTAATAAGAATCTTAAACATGCATTTTGCATATATGAAAAGGAGAGAATCTGCCCTTAATTCAATCCCTTTTAACAATCTTTGGCACACACCTTATGTTTCTCTTGGCTCTTGTAGGTCATATCCATTAAGTTCAGGATTTTTTTTAACATAATCTTGAAAGTCTGACAGTTGATCAAATGTCCATTTTTTTCATTCAAGATTATGCTTAACTTTCTTGGGTATGATATTTTTGGCTGGAACGCCAGTTCTTTTGCTTTTCAATATGTAGTGTTCCAAGACTTTTGGTCCTGTAATGTCTCCACTTCTAGCTCTTGTGTGATTCTTATTGTGGTGCCATAATATTTAAATTGTTTTATTCTTGTTGCTTTTAATATTTTACCCTTGAGCTGGGGGTGTTAGAATTTGATTATAATATTCCTATGAATTTTCCTCATAAGATCTCTTTTAAGTGGTTGTTGATGGATTTTTACTATTTCTACTTTCCACTTTTTCTAATATTTCAAGACAATTTTCTTTAATTATTTCTTGCATTATTGTATCAAGATTCTTTTTTTTTGAGCATAGCTTTCAGTTGATCTGATTATTTTTGTTTTCTCTTCTTTATCTGTTTTCCAGATCTGTTGTTTTTGTTATGTTTCACTTTCTCCTTTTTTTCATTATTCATATTTTGTTCGAGTATTTCTTGATCTCTTATAATTTTGCTTGCTTCATTTTGCCCAATTATAATTTTCAAGGTGCCATTTTCTTTCTTAAGATTCTGGATCTCCACATCTAATTAGTTGACCTTGCTATCATAATCTTCTTGTTTTTCTCATATTATTCTTATTTTTCTTTTTAGTTTTTCCTCAGTCCCTCTCATTTGATTTTAAAAGTCTTTTTTTCAGTTGTTCAATAAATTCCTTTTTGACAAGTGACCATTTGAAATTACTCTTTGGGGAAGAAGAGGGCTTCTTTGCTTCAGTATCCTCCTCTGAAGATAAACCCTAGTCTTCTCAATTCCCATAGAAGCTCCCTATGGTTGGATTCTTTCTCTTTTATCTTTGCATTTTTTTTTTGGAATAATTTAGTTTTTATAATCACCTCTAGTCCTGGGGATGGGGGATGGTGCCTCTTCCCTCTCATCCTTTTCAGTTCTCTTTTCTGATCTTGAACTCAAACCAAGACCTCCAAAACCCCTGTAAATGCCCAGAGTCTTTGGCATTTCCTCTCCATTGCTTCTTTACTCACCTTGCATGTGCTGGTTCCTTCTCACCCCTGCCATTCTCCATAGTGCAGCTGAGCCAGCCTGGCATTCCTTTTCAGAAGAGGTTCCCTAGGTCTTCCCTAGTTCAGATGCCCAACTCCCCTCACTGTACTGGGAGTAAAAGTTCCTGTAATGGGCTAAGGCAGGCTCCCAACTGTAGCAGCAAGCACCCCAAGTGTCCTCAGGGTTTGCAGCTACCACAGGTTCTTGGATCTGCTTAGATAAAGGAAAGCAACTCAAAATGGGTTAACAAGCTTACTTTAATCAGTCAGACATATATCGTTTACCTTGTTCAGGAGAAAAGGTCAGCACCCTGAACC
>NW_027186995.1:127280-155879 GCF_028583685.1 Petaurus breviceps papuanus | reverse complement strand
CTAGAAGGGTTCAAGTAGAGTAACTTCCATCCATTATGATGCCAGCGCAAAGTTTCCTGTAAGAGGTAAAAGTTTTAAAGGGACTTGAAGTAATAGACTGTAGGATTATTGTGGCCTAACCTGTGCGTAGTGACACTACGCATTTGCACCCTGCCTTTGTGAAATATTAACGGTTTTGAACTACTCTAGCCCAGTGCTCTCTTTCCCACTCACCAGGATGTTTCTCTCAGAGATCCCCTGATGGCAATGACTTGGCTGTCCCATCTGCCTGGCCTTCCCTTACCCTGAGAAGGGAATGCACCCAGGCCTGGAGAAGTCACGTCAAAGACCTGTTTAGTTCTTTCTTTCTCTCTCCCCCTCTTCTCTCCCTCTCTTTCTTCCTGTATGTTTGTCTCTTCCACTTTACCCCCTATCTTTCTTCTCCTTTCTCCCCGCTCATCTCCTTTTTTCTCCCTTTCCTTCTTACATTTACACAGGTGACTTATACAAAGTAGCCATGGTAGCAAATTGAATTCATAATACCGCCACTGAAATGTTTCCTGTAGGAGGTCAGATTTTAGGATGGACTTGAAGCATGAGTGCAGAGAACTCTGGCCTCACATGTACTTAGCGACAGTAAACATCTTCAATGTCCCTTTGTGAACAGCACTTGAATTTGTTTTAGAATCCTGAGAGCAAGAGAGGGAGAGACAAAGAAAGAGACAGAGCGAGAGGGGGAGAGAGAGACAGAGAGACAGAGAGAGATCAAGCCCATTAGCTTTGGGATTATTTAGACTCTACCCTCTCCTCCTTTTCAGGGAAAATGGATCATTTCCTGTATTGTAGCCCAGGACCTTCTTTTCCTTATTATGGTGTTTCACTGATCCATCCCTCACTGGCAGTGACTTCACTGTCCATTCTGCCTATTCTTTCATTAAAATGAAATAGGAGTTCATCCACATTTGTTGCTGTGTATTCATTGTGTCTTGTCTGACATTCTCTCTCATACATCTCTCCCACAGCCCTCTCTCCCGCCAGCAAATCTTTCTCTCTTTTCCCCCATTTTCCCTCCTCACACCTTTTCCCTCTCCTCTCACTTTCTTTCTTGTCCCCACTCTTTTCATCCCATCCCTTTCTCTCCTCCCTCTCCCTCTTTCTCTCCTCATACATTCTTTTACCCCACTCTCTTTCCTGCTGTCTCTCTCCTATTATTTCATTCTCTCTCTTCTTTGTACCATTTATCTCCCTCTTTCTTCCCTCTCACACTTTTTTTCTAGTCTCTCTCCCACTGACCATTCTTCCCATCACTCCCCCTCACCTATTCTTTTCTTCTGCCCTCCGTCTCATACATGTGACTCATATAAGGTCTCAAAAGTAGTAAAATGCATAGATAGGACTGATAATAACACTGATGAAAAGTTTCCTGTAGAAATTCAGATTTTCACAAGGACTCTGGTAAATTCAGTTCACCTAGGCTGGCCTAGTGACTTGTATTCACAGCATCCTTTCATGTGCTCTCTTTCTCTGTCTCCCTCTCCTCCCTCCATCTTTCCCTTACTTTGCCCCTTGTCTTTCCTCTCTTTCCCTCCCTTTCTTCCCTCCTCACTCACTCTTGCCCCCTTTGATTCTAGCTTCCCCACTTTCTTCCCTCCTGTTTCATTCTCTCTTCCCCCTACTTCCCTTCCTACAACCATTTCTCTCTTCCTTCTTCTCTGTCTCTTTCACCTCATCTTCACTCCTCTGTCTTGATCATCATCTTCCTATGTCTCACTACTACACTGTCTCCACATTATGCCTGCCCTGCAGGTAGGGGGAGTGGACAGGAAGGGGAGGAGCATCATAAAGGGAGTAGAAGGAAAACTGAGGAGATTTATGGGAGCCATATTCTGGAGGTAGCACCTATAGGAGCTGTTGAGTGCCCAAGAGGGTAGTAGACCAGAGGAAGGGTGTCCCACAAATATAAATGGGGAAGTCAGGAAGAGCAAATTTTAGAGCAAAGAGAGTGTGCCTTATTTAAGACCCATAACTAGTGCTCATTTCAGCTGCACATATACTCAAATTGGAACAATACAGAGAAAATTAGCATGGTCCCTAGATGATATGAAAATATGTGAAGCCTTCCATATTTTTTAAGAACTCAAATATCAAAAAAAATGTTAAAACATTGTCTTTATATGTAATTAGAAAAATTAAAAAAACTATTTAAAAAAGAGTAAAAAAAAGGCCACAGAACTGGAGATTATTTTAATCATAAGGGATCTTCGTCATCATTTGGTTCAGTGTCCCTTATTTTACAGAAAAGGCAACTGAGCCCCAGAAAGAGAAAATACCAAATACAAGCTCAGGAATGTAGTAAGTGGCATGGATAATAAGACTTAGGCCTAATAATAACAGTGAAGGAAAGCTTCTTGTAGGTGATCAGATTTTGGCATCTACCTGCAGGACATCAGGGAGGGCAGGGATACTTTGGAGGGACATGTGCTTAAGGAAGCCAACTATGATGACCCTGCTGCTGGCACTAGGACTTTCCATAACTCCTTGAATGTGTTCTAGAATCCTGAGATTGATCAATCTATCTCTCTGTCTAGAGAGAAAAGTCAAGCCCACTGGTTTATAATATCTAGACTCTAATGTCTTCCCTATTTTAGGAAAAATGGGTCATGTTCAGTATTCTAACCCAGGGCCACTTTTCCCATTCACCGGGGTGTTTCTGTCCCTTCTACTCTGAGAAGAAGTTTACCCAGGTCTGGTGGCTTGAAGTCACTCAGTCTGTCTGTCTCCCTTTCTCCCTCCCTTCCTCCTCCCCACTCTCCCTCTTCCTCCTTCTCCCCCTTTCTTCTTTCTCTCCTTTCTTCCCTGGCTGTGTCGCTCTCCTTTTCATATTTTTACTACTTCCTTTTCTCCATAGTTAACCAGGGTGGCAGAAACATAAAGACAGTGGGAGAGAAAAAATGGAGAGAGATGTTAGTGATGTTCTGAAGTGGGAATAAGTTAACTGAGCAAATGGAGACTAGATCAATGAGGGTCCCAGAAACATCAATCGGAAGTCATGAAGAGGAAATTGGTGTGTATGATGGTGTGTTTAGTTCTGGAAAGAGGATCAAACATCATCATAGTCATAAGGGATCTTTCCAATCATTAAGTCAATATTCATTTGGTTCAACGTCCTTCATTTTACAGAAGAAGAAAGAGGCTCAGATAGACCAGCATGCGACATGAATACTCTGATCATATACCATTTAAAAACAAGAAAAGTCACCTTTACCATGGAAGGCCACAAATGCCTCCTCCCAGGCTGACCTCACTCTCAGGGCTTTTGTGATGTCACCCATTGTGACCTTTTCCCTGGCCATATTTACTGAGAGAGCCTGAGCTGGTGTTCACAAACCCACCTTGTCCCTGCTGGGGACTGGAGCTAGGGCCTCCACATGCAGCTCCCCCTAGCCAGAGGTGACTTCAGCCTCACCGAGTCCTTAGACTGACCACGGATTTTGTTATTTGTACTCATGGACTTCTGTTTGTTTCAGCCCCTTCTGGGTTGAAGATTTGACATCTCACTACTGAATCTCCTGGTAGCTATGGACGTGATTTACAACTATCTGCACATCTTTGTTGTTCGTGTTTCCAACCTCTTTCAAACAAACAGAGGAAATATTCCCATCACGGTCCAAGATGTCTATTCTCAGGTACTTATCCCTACCCTGTGGGACTTGTGGCAGGCACTAGTTAAGATAAAGACCTGTGCTTTGATACTCATTACTATTTTGCTTCCCATGGCTCATGGTTTCACTAGACACCTGAGCCACAAGCGACTAATGTCAATACTTTTTTTTGTAGTTTATTATTTTTTTTATTTTTTAGTTTATATCCTTCATTTCCACAAGTTTTGAGTTACAAATTTTATCCCCATTTTTCTGCTACCTACCACCCCAAAACAGTGATCCCACTGAATGTCCCCTCCCCCAATCTGCTCTCTTCTATATATTCCCCCATCCCCCTCCAACTTTCCAGTAGGAAGGGCATGGTGGATCTTTGTGCCCCAGTGCCTATATATCTTATTTCCCAGTTACATGTAAAATAATAATATATATTTTTAAACATTTGATTTTAAACCTTTGAATTCCAGATTCTTTCCCTACCTCCCTCATCACCCACCTTTACTGGGAAGATAAGCATTTCAATATAGGTTCTACATGTGTAGCTATGCAAAACATTTCCCTAGTGGATAGACTGTGAAAGACTGACTATATTTCCCTCTGTCCCATTTTACCCCTCACTTGTTCTCTACTTTGATCCTGTCCCTTTTCAAAAATGGGTGCTTCTAACTTCCCTCCCCCAAGCCTACCCTCCCTTCCATTATCCCCCCTCTCATCCCCTTCCCCCCTACCCTCCCTAAGCCAAATTCAATGAGAATAAGGTTGACTAACCCTTTTGCCTTCCTGTTCTTCTCCTCCATTGTAACAGTTTTCCCTTGCTTCTTCTATATGAGATAATTAACCCCATTCTGTCTCTTCCCATCTCCTCTCATTATATGCCTCTCTCACCTCTTAATTTCATCTCTTAAGTATCATCCCTTCCTATTAAATTTGTCCTTTGCCCTCTGTCTATGTATACCTGTACACATATATACACACATTCACATATGTATTCATATGCCCATATACCCTCCTATATAGACATATATATGTATGTATGTATGTATATACACACACACACACACATTTCTATTCCCTTCAACTATTCTCATACTGAGAAAAGTTTCATCAGTTACAATTATCGTTTTTCCCTGTGGGAATGTAAATAGTTCAACTCTGATAAGTTCTTTATGATTTCTTTTCCCTGTTTAACCTTCTCATGCTTCTCTTGCTTCTTGTATCTGAATGTCAAATATTCTATTCAACTCTGGTTTTTTTCACCAAGATGCTTCAAAGTCCTCTATTCCACTGAATGACCATATTTTCCCCTGAAACATGATACTCGGTTTTGCTGGGTAGGTGATTCTTGGTTTTAATCCCAGCTCCTTTGACTTCTGGAATATCATTTTCCAAGCCGAACTTCGATCCCTCAGTGTAGAAGCTGTGAGATCCTGTGTTATCCTCATTGTGTTTCCACAATATTCAAATTGTTTCTTCCTGGCTGCTTGTAATATTTTCTCTTTGATCTGGGAACTCCAGAACCTGGCTATAATATTCCTAGGAGTTTTCTTTTTGGGATCTTTTTCAGGAAGTGATCAGTAGATTCTTTCAACCTCTATTTTGCCCTCTGGTTCTAAAACATCGGGGCAGTTTTCCTTGGGAATTTCTTGAAGGATGATTTCTAGGTTCTTCTTTTGATCATGGCTTTCAGGCAGTCCAATAATTTTTAAATTCTCTCTCCTGCATCTATTTTCCATGTCATTTGTTTTTTTCAAGGAGATATTTCACATTGTCTTCTATATTTTCATTTGTTTGGATCTGTTTAATAGTATCTTGATTTCTCATAAAGTCATTAGCTTCCATTTGCTCCAATCTAATTCTGAAGCAATGATTCTCCTCATTGAGCTTTTGAGATTTTTTTTTCACCTGGAAAATTCGGCTTTTTAAGGCATTCTCCTCATTGCCTTTTTGAGCCTCTTTTGCCATTTGAGTTAGTCTATTTTTAAGGTGTTATTTTCTTCAGTCAGGTTGTTGACTCTCATTTCATAATTTTCTTGCATGGCTCTCATTTCTCTTCCCAATTTTTCCTCCATTTCCCTTATTTGGTTTTCAAAATCCTTTTTAAGCTCCTCTATGGCCTGTAACCAGCTCTTATTTTTCTTGGAAGCTTTTGGTGCAGGAGTTCTGACTTCACTCTCTTCCTCCTGTTCTATGCTTTGATCCTTTTTGTCCCCAAAATAGGAGTCTAATGTTGGATTCCTCTGTTTGCTTTGCTTCCTTTGCTTGCTCATGTTGCCACTCAATTACTTGACTTTTGAGCCTTTTGCCACAACAGAACTCTGCTACCAGGAAGGGGACCTTTATCTCAATCGCTGGGGTTTTCATAGCTGCTCGAGTTATTAGTTGGGCGCCCTCTCTGAAGCCTCCAAGTGCTCTCTGGCAAAGTGGTAATGCACCCCAGGACTTCTACCCCAGACAGTGATCCAGATTCAAGTAGGTTAAAGCAAGAGCGATTACCCCTCAGACTGGTTGCTTGGTCCCCCTACAATCTGCAGGCCTGGGGCTCTGAAGCAGCCACATGGTGGGCGTCTGCACGCCTGTGGAGCCTCAACTGCTTCTCAACTGCAAAGGCCGGACTGCACTCCCAAATTCCCTGTTCATGCAAAGTCTACACTGACCTCTGACTTTGTCTTTGGCCATTTATGGGTTGATAATTCTGGAAACTGCCACAGCTGCTGGTGATCTCAAGTCCCTACAGCTGATGACTGGTCAGGCTGTCCTGAGGCTAAAACCTCTGGCTCAAGTGGGGCTGGGTTTGGCTCCCAAAGCACTGTGCTGGCCCCTTCCTGCCAGCCTGCCGGGGTGTCCTCAGCGGGAGGTTAGCTTTGCTGTGTCATTTTGCAAGTTCTATAGCTCCAAAGTTTGTCTAGAGTAATTTTTTTACATGAATTGGAGGAGGTGGAAGCAGGAGCTGTGCGGAAGTCCTGTTTCTACTCCCCTATCTTGACTCTGCTCCCCCCCCCCCCAATGTCAATACTTAATGGGACGCAATAGGCCTATTATGACCTGGTCTTCTTTCACCAGGAAAACAGTTATGAAGTAGTCCTGAAGGCCATTCTGTACGTTCTAGTCTTCACCTTGATCACGAGACGTCTGTGCAGTCTCTGGGCTAGGATACACCATGGGGCCAGGATACTGAGACAATTATGGCAGATGTGGTTCTGGGGAAGAAATGCTCATCAGTGGGCCAGAAGCCCCAGGTATCGTCAGTACAATCTAGAAGGTGTCAGACTATGGTGGCGGAGGCATTCTCCTCGAACTTGGGAAGCCCAGCCAAACTTCCGAGTCAACCGAGCCATATCCAATTTTCTGCGGCTTCATGTGAACCCCGCTGAACCTCATTTCCCAAATCTCCCAAATTACAACATCAGACAAAGGCCACAGCAGGAGTGGGAGAATCAGCAGCAGCAGGAGCATCAGCAGTGGGAGCAACAACAGCAGCAGCCTTACTATCGTCGTCATCATCATCACCGTCGCCGTCATCAGGAGCACACCCCCGAGCCAGATACTTTCCACCAGAGCCCTCCTCACACTTATCCCATTACTAACACCTTCCAGGTTCCAAACATCAGAACCAGGTACTACTGCATTCACAAACAACCACCCAATGGGAGCAGGAAGCTAGGCAGAGTGAAGAGGAGACAGGCTGTCCAGTCACCAATGCAGGACCTCTACCAACAGTTTATGAACATCTTTGTGCTTACCATAATCATTTTCTCTGTGTACTGCATATACATTTACCTTCAAGCCATTGAATAAAATGACCCCGTGTTAACAGGCTCTAAGACTCCCTGTGGTGTTGATTTCTTAGTTAGAGGATGCTTGAGGTCCCCACTTGACTTCCCAAGAACCCACCCTTTCAATGCCAAATGAAAAGCTACCCAGTCCAGGAAGCCTTGGCTTTGATGGGCCCTGCTAGTAATGAAAAATGTTCTTTCACACCTCACATTGGGTTTTGAATTTGTTCTAGACAATGGAAGGGAAGGAGTAGAGTGTGTATGACAGTTGTCAGAGGAATCTCTTTTTTTAGGAGTGAAAAGGTCAGAGGAGAAGAGATTGGAGGGGGGAGTTGCCTCCTGCTGGGGAGGGGGACTCAGGAGAAGATTCATGGAGGAGGGGGCACAAACTGGGCATAGGGTGACACACCAGGGTGTGTGTCCAGCCTCTAAAGGAATATTAGTGTTTCTAGATATAGAATAGACCCTTCCCAGATCTAAAATATATTCAAGGTTACAGGATGTAGGAACTTGGGAAATGGAGGGAGCCTTGGAAGGGGTGTCTCCCCAAAACAAACACCAGCTAGGTTAGGGTGCCCTGATGCCCAGACTACTTTCTGTGATTGACTCTTCTGAGTTGATCCCCAAAGGCCAGATGCTTGACTGAGGTGCCTAATTTCAGTCCCACTCATATTGTTCTACCCTGGCTTGGCTCCCATCTCTGCATCATCCCCACAAGTCCTAATGTGTGTGTGTAGAGGGGGTGCAGAGGAGGATCCTGTAGCAGGGTCATCAAACAGTACCCTTCATTTTGTGTGACTTCATAGGATATCAACGTTGACTTTAAACCTGGAAACCAAGGGAGACCCTTGAGCCTAGGCCCTAACTAGGCAGCTTTATTTGTCTATTTGGTAACCACTCTCAGCTAGGTCTGAAGCCTAACAGGAAGGAAGTGGGCATTTCTGAAGGCCAAATTTAGGTTTCCAGATTCAGACTATGTCTCCCGAGTCCCATCCAGATGGTGGCAGTCAGCCCTGGCAAGATGTGGAGCTTGAGCTCAGTACCAGGCTTACTTTTCCTGTGCCTGGAATTCCCTCTGCCTTTCTCAGTCGTCCTCCTCTTCCTCCTCCAAACCTCTCGAAGGTGCCACCCTTGCTCCCACACTGCCCTGTTCTCTCCCCAACAAGGTGTTCTTTCCCCCTCAATTAAATATTCCTAGAGTATATTGGTCCCTCCTTTGCTCCATCACTTCCTACTTTCATATAATATTCTGCTACCCTATCTGTGTGCATGTGCTGTTTGCCCCCATTCACTCCCCAGGGAAGATGACAAGCCTGAGGTGAACTTAGCATAAGATGGTGTGTGAAAGCATTTTCCTAAGCACAGGCCTGAAGTCTCACAATGAGGGTAGAAGTAGGGGTTGGGGGGTAGTTACTGCAGATATCTTTAAAGACAAGGAAGGTAGTTGGAACTGGCAGAGGGTAAAGATCCTTTAGGGAATGGGCACCACATACCCCCTAGTGCAGCTGGCTGGCACAGAGAGTTAGCATTTAATGAATATTTTTATTGAATCTTGAACTGGATGGGGTAGAGTGGAAAGAAAAGGGGGTGAGATCAGTTTTACTGCTCCCTCCCCTCCAAATGAGGTTCCCTTCTGGGTCTAGGACCTAAGATTCTGTTTTGCCCCACCCTGATTTTTTAATTAAATTTTATGTTAATTTTTAGCTTATATCATTCACTTCCACAAGATTTTGAGTTACAAATTTTCTCCCTGTCTTTCCCCTACCCACTACCCCAAAATAGCAATCCTACTGTATACCCCTCCCCTAACACCCTGATTTTTTATGTCATTGACTTCCTGGCTCTGTTCTCTTTTTCAGTGTTGCCCTGAGAGGCAGAGAGGTCTGCAAAGAAACCCAAACTTTAAGGTTCTAATTCTGTTTAGTCTTGGCCCCCCCTCCCCCCGCTCTCTGCTCTGACCCTTCCCCTCCATTACTACACTTAGCTGGTGAGACAGTTTAACTGCCAGACTTCTAAAGATCCTTCTACCTAGTTATAGAATGTTTAAGGTGGAAGACGATTCAGGGTTCCATCAAATTGCCCATCATTTTGTAGTTGGGGAAACTGAGTCAGTCAAGGCCTTATATAGTCAAGCAAAGTACCTCTCCATACACACAGTGCTATTGTGTCAAAGATGGGCCTTTGAATGCAGCCCTTACTCCTCAGTGTAATTGGCCCTGAGTAGGTTCCATTTGGGATTCTGTGCCAGCAAATTTAGAAGCTACTGAGGGGTTCATCTCCCAGCTAACAAAATCTAGGCACTTCTTGCTAATCCATCCCACTGCCATTGCTTGCCATGATGTTCTTCCTAAATAAATATAGAAACTTCTTAAAACAGAAAACCCTACTTCCCACCCTCTCCAGCCACACACACACACCTTTATTTTAGGTTTAAGCACATGACTTGGCTGACTGACTTCACCACTAACCTGAAACAGGGTTTGGAGAGCAAAAAACAAGGGAGACTGACTAAAATGCAGACAGCCCAAAGGAATGTCACTCCAAAGAGTAGAAGACCATGGCCTAGCTTTAAATCTCCAGTGAGAAAACATCAAGTGATTTTAAGGCCACAGTAGTTGCCAAGCAGAGGGTGGGGATGGTGACAGGGACTGCCTGGGATGGATCTGTCATCAGAATCTGTGGCCCTTATAAAATTATGAGGATGAGAGAGGGAACGCTTGATTCGAAAGAGAGAAAACCATCCTGTTGTGTGAACCATCAGGCTCTATGGACATCAGGCAGTCACCCATCCTCATTGAGACCAGAGGTTTCTGTCCTTAGATGGGGCCTGGATCTGCCCTAGGTAAGTTCCATAGCTTTCTGTCCTAGGAGAGGGCTGTTATACTCAGAGGCTCTGAAATACTTTCAAAGCCAAGATGCATCTCTCCCTACCAGTCAGAGGATTTCTCTCTTAAAGTATAAGTTACTGGGGTGTTACAGCCCCAGATGTAGATCTGTTCCTTTGGGCATATCATAGGAGATAATCCTGCAAAGAGAAGGATTTTGCAGCCAGCAGAAGTATATGTGGAAATAAGTATAAGGTAAAAGCAAAAGCCATCAATAAAATTAATCTAAAAAAAGGTAGGACCCTGGTGGGCAAGAACGTCAACATGAACAACTGGCTTTTTCCTAAGGCGGCTTTGAAAGTTTTCTCCTAAAACCCTAATCCATGAGCAGAAAGTGTTTTTTTTTAATTTACAGTCTGTTTTTTCCCTTTTTTAGGAAAATAAAGGGGAAAACAATTTTAATCAGAAAATTTAACTCCCAGCTGAATAACTTCAAAAAAAGTGAAAGATTAAATATTTCATGACAAATAACCCTAAACACAAGTGCAATCTCTATTGCCTATATATACTTTCTTCTTCTTATAGGATACAATTATAATAATAACAGAATGGTGGTAAATCCTGATCTTGAAGGAAATCTCCCATGCATTTTACCGTTATCTCTGAGAGGATTTCAACCTGTGAATAACCCACTCATTTTACATTTAAGGAAACTGAGGTCCAAAGAGGTGCGTGAAGTGATTGCCTAATTCACACAGGTTCTAAGAGGCAGAGGGAGGGGCAGGACAGAAGAGATCTACACTAAAGACATTCCATTTAGTCAAGGCCATCTTGCAGTACTGGGTAGATGCCTCCAAAGTCCTTCCAAATTACATCACTAAGGTTTCTCAGATGCATCCATTGCTAGGAAGGGCATGTAAAGATCCCTGGCAATGGATGTTTGGGGAAAGGCTGTGCCAGTGTGTACGTGACTGGGACTGATCTGAAGTCAAGGAAGGCAGAAACAAGAGGGGCAGAATGTGAAAGGAGGCATCCATTTACTAGTATGAGGAAAAAAGGTGATTCATTAGCAATTGAGCAGCATGCTAACAATCAAATCAACCTTTGTCTGCTATGAAAAGCTTGGATACTGAGAAAGCCAAAGCAAAGGGGCTCAGCCACCTCTTCCAACCAAGAGGGTGACTGATGCCCCCAGGGACTTCTGATGCCCCAGAAGCTGGCAACTATTTCTCAGACTGCTTGGGTCTTGCTTGTTTCAGATCCTTTGGGAGAGAAATCCAAATGCTTTGCCTGAAGGCACCTTGCTGTGCGTGGCTTCCTATAACCATCTTTACAATCTTTACAATCAGTTTCTGCAGAGTGTGCTCTATTGGCCTACAAGCCAGCAGGGAGCTCTTCCAAAGGATGTTATTACAGGAGTCCTGTGGGTATGCTGTCCTAGATGTACCACATCCTGGCCTTCCTCTGTGCCATTGTCACCTGGGTCTGGGAGTGGATGAGGAAGCTGCTGGGACACCAAAGCCCTGAGCCAGTCCCAGCTCTACTCAGGAGAGCCCAAGGGTCTCATTTTGGCTTTGTCACTTACATTTACAGGGTGTCCCTGAAGGGCCTCTGTCTAATTTTCATTCTCAAAAATGACTACATATGCATATGAATAAAACCCCTGTTAAAAAACATCACTGTGGACCAAAGTTGCATTTGTTTCAAAATCAAGATGGTGTCATGCCCCATCCTAGTATGTTTCTCTCAAAAATATCCAGAGTCAAGGTTGGGTCTAGTTGAATTTCCTGGTATTTCAAGTTCTCAGTTATCCTGCTTTGTTTAATTAGATTAGGTCAAAGAAGAGGATTCCTCATCCCCTTTGCTCCCTAATTCCCACTATACACTAGTAGTAGTAGAAAGCCATTGGCAGGCCTGGAGGTGGGGTAGGGAACCTGTGGCTTTCTAGGTCCTAGGGTGTGGCCTTTTGACTGAGTCCAAGTTTTACAGAACAAATCCTTTTATGAAGGAGATTTGTTCTGTAAAGTTTGCATTCACTCAAAGGGCTTTGAGGACCTAGAGGGCCACATGTGGCCTTGAGGTTTCAGATTCCCCCACCCCTGGTCTAGACTATGTCAGATACCCTTATGCTCCCTTGTGGCCAGGGAGAGGAGTAATAAATGAGTTATGGACTTGTCATTCATGGCCAAAGAAAGAATGGCTGCAGAGTTTGAAGGGGCAGTATGGCATGCATACTAGAAGTCCCACTGGTTCTAAGCTGTCAGGAAGCTTGAGTTTGAGCCTTGACTGAGTTATGACTAAGAGATTATGGCCATGCAACTTTGGTACTCTCTCTGAGTCTCATTTTCCTCCTTTGAGACAACTTCCAGAAGCAGTAATTTTTGTTGGTGGGGTGGGGAGCCTCCCATCATGAAGACTGTAACCCCCTTTATGACTTAGTGCCTAGGAGAGTGACGTGGATAAAAATGCACCCTATGGCGCCAACTCCCAACATAGCTGGGGCTCAGATAAGACATTCCATCACTGGGTTTGTCCTAGAAACCTATCTGAGCTTGTGCTCCACTGTCCAGACCTTGAAAATATGATCTGGTTAGAAGGCACCTCCGTACAACAGAGTTCCATTTATACAACAGATCAAACAGTAATGTTCAATACTTCTGACCCCTGCCCCCCATCACTGAAATTTATGAGACTTTCTTTTGAGCCTTGCTTGGTCTCATGTGTAAAAAAGGCAGAAGAATTTCACCTTCCTTGGCTAAGGGAATCCCATTGTGTGAAGTACTTCAGCAACCTTAAAGGGTTACAGAAATGGGAGCTGTTATGATCAAGAGGTAAGGACACCCAATTGGAGCAGATTACTTTTTTTTTAAAGCAATCGGGGTTAAGTAACTTGCTCAAGGTTACACGACCAGGTGTTTCTGGGTGGGTGCTAAGTGTCTGAGCCCGGATTCAATCCCCAGGTCATCCCGACACTGGGGCCTGTGCTCTTACTCGCTGTGCTACCTGACTGTCCCTGGAGCAGATTACTTTCAATTGTAGCCCTGCCCTACCCCACCCCACCCCACCCCCTGCCTTAGCTTCTTAGTTGGGAGGAGTTCCCTCTTCCTTCTTCACTTTCCTACCCCAAGCTCTCATAAAATAACTCAATTCTCTCCCATAGTTGAGGTCAGTAACTGCTCCAATATGAGGATCTTTGAATTGCTTCTCCAGGCCTATTTCATCTGTGGACTACATCTAACAGAGAGCATTGGTAGTGACTAAATCCTATGCCCAGACCGTCTGCCTGGTCTTGAGGATACTTGATCCCGGCCAGGCCATCTAATCTTCCAGTATAACAGAGCATGAAACCTGGAATCAGGAAGACCGAAATTTAAATCTTGTCTCAGATACTAACTGGCTGCTTGACCCTGGCCAAATCACTTAGCCTCTGCCTGCCTCAATTTCTTCAACTATGGAATGGAGGTAATAATGGTACCTACCCCTCAGAGTAGGAGAATATAAAATGAAACATGTGTAAAGTGCTTTGCAAACCTTAAAGCACTTTATGCTAGCTATTATCACCATTATTATTATCTTATCAATACAAGGCCAATGTTAATGATTTATCACTATAGCATCAGTGGAACAGAGTGCCCTGGGAGGCTGGGTACAGGTGTACTACCATTAGATTTCTAGCAAAGGCTCATTTAGGCACTTATCACATACGTTAGAGTGAAGATTCTTTTTCAGGTATGGCTTTTTCAGACTGGATGGATGTCAAGGGCCCTGCCAGCTCGGAAATTCTGTGACTTGGTTCCGTCTCTGCCTAGAGCAGGCAGGATACTAAAGCAGTAAAGTCCAAGAGTGGGGATTCCAATGTCTCTAAATATAAGGTTCAAAATCAGAGAAGCACAATCTCTCTTTGTTGTGCTGGTACCATGTAGAACTGTTCTGAGGATTCTGATTATCCACACTTTTCACCTGAATTTCTACAGTCCTGTTTTCCCTTCTGACCTTGTGTCATTTTCTACCTTAATATTCTGCAAATGAACTTGTACACTACACCAGCATTAGTGTTGTACATGATAACCAGCTCCTCCCCAGCTCTTAAAAAAGGCTGCCTACTAATTGGTGAAATTATAATTTCATGACAATAATTCTAGTAATCTGAAAATATGTAACTAGGGTGATCCTTTCTATGATGATGCAATAAAAAGTACTCAACTTGGACAATAATAAAATCTTGGAAAATTTTATGAATATTGTAAGCTGGGAGTTCTATGAAAAAAACATCCATTTTTCTTCACAAACAGTTTAAGATTTCCCAATTCCAATTTCAGGCAGCTGTAGGTTTTACCATTCTTCTCAGCTGCTATTCAGTATCCCCTGATATGTAGAATTACCTTTCAACCATTTTCCAATATAGCTGCCCATCTCTCCTCAGTCTTTTCCCATTGGCACTTGCAGTTTTAATAATTCAAATATAACAATCAGACTATCAATGAAAGCAGCAGCCTTTGGAAACCAGTCTCAAGGAAAGTCTGTACTTTGGAACTCTAGAGTAGGGCTTCTTAAACCTTTTCACTCATGACCCCTTTGGCGTTTCTTAAACTGTAGGTCGTGACCCCATATGTGTCTAGAACATTTCTTAGGTCTCCAAGTAATCAGGATTCTTTTTCTCTCCATAAAGACAGTGAGTATGAGGCACAGGGGAGAGATCATTGGCCCCTAGTAAGTATACCAGACTAAGTTCATTTGTACCCTTTTTTAAGTAGTACCATGGAGCATATATTGTGTGGGCATACCATTGGCAACTGCTGGCAATAATCATCAATCAACAAAGATTATTTGGTGCTTATAATGTTCTAGGCACTATACTAGGTACTAGGGACACAAAAATGGAAGAGCTCCATCCCAGAAAGAGTTTATATTCTAATGACAAAGACAGTAAGTGTGTGCGCGTGTGTGTGTGTTTGAGAGAGGCTGAGATTGAGTGTCTGTGTGACATTAGGATAAGGAGACGCCTGCTTGTGCACATGTGTGTCTTTATGGTTGTCTGTTGGGCCTGATTCAGTGTACCTAGCCTACTCTACAAGTCAGAGATCAATAATTATGTGTCCACTGATTATCTTTTCTAATCTCTTCTGATCCCCATCCTATTATTAGTCTAGTTATATTTTTGAACGTGCTAGTTTTGACCAAAGATGATGCTGAATTCTTCACTTTAGGATAGGAAGGCTACTAGGGGGGCTGATGTCATGTGAATAGGGGTTCCCATCATTCTCTTGGATGCTCTAGTTTCTCCAGGTTTCCAGAGAATTCCCCTGATAGTTCTTGGGACCACTTTGTGACTCTGTACACAGAAGAATTCTATTTCAGGGTTTCCAAGGCAACCTAACAGAAGCCTTTGGGGCCAGTGCCTAGTGATGAGAGACTAGGTGAAGAAATAGTACGTAGGCCATGAAGCCTCTGGGCTTGGATGGCTAAAGCAATATATTGGTGGGTGACACCAAATACAGAGTCTCTGCATAAGCACAGCAGGGGATAATAACTGCATACCACCTACCCCCCTGTACCTTAAATTGGTTAAATTTGCTGGGGAATAAAGAGTCTTGTGGGGTTTGGGTATCCAGCTCCCCCAAATGTTCTGGGGGGTACTTATTTATTATGATAATTTGCAAATGATTCAAGTATATTTGAAAAGAAGAGGGATGTGGTTATGTGTTTGCATATGTCATAGCAAACATACTGTTTATTTGCTATAGTACACAATGAATATCTCTTTCTCTTTTTGTATAGTATATACACCATAATCTATTCTGACACAATTCATCATATAGCTACACACACACATTTTTGTATGTATGCCTATACACGAGTGTGCCATAACAAGGGGCACACATGCATGCCATGCCATGTAAACACATACCATATGTATAACTTACATATATAGACATACATCAAAACATGTGTCTATGGGTGCCATTATCCACACAAACACATATGTAAAGATATGAGGCAGCATGCACAGTGAATAGAAAACCAGGAAGGTGGGTTCACATCCTACCTGATAATATTAGCTGTGTGACCTGGGCAGGTAACTTAATGTCTCAGTGCTCTAGGCCAGAGGTATCAAATGTGGCCACAGCACTTCCCAGATTAAAATATCACTGGGAAATCTTTAACAAAACAAATACAAAGACAACAGAACATAGATAATATTACCATGTGGTTTTCTGAGTCAATATGTGGCCTGCAGGCTTCTTTTTGCATGGTTTAATGGCCCCTGTTTCTATCTGAGTTTGACCCCACTGGGTTAGGCCATGCTTGAAGACTAAGTGAGAGAGAAGGTATCAAGTACAGGGCTAGAGGGAGTTTTTTATTGGAAAGTATCTGTCCACACTGATGAAATCATAGATGCAGTACAAAGTATACATACAGAATATAGCTATATCTTGGGTGTATACACATGTGTATGGCCATGTATGTACCATAACATATATTGACATGGAT
Source organism: Petaurus breviceps papuanus (assembly GCF_028583685.1). Lineage (NCBI taxonomy): Eukaryota > Metazoa > Chordata > Mammalia > Diprotodontia > Petauridae > Petaurus > Petaurus breviceps. The sequence continues at coordinate 139,151 of NW_027186995.1, read as the reverse complement.
ATACCAATCCATCAACAAGCATTTATTGAAATGTGCCAGGTACTAGGCATATATGAACACAAAAATAGAATAATCTTGGCCCTCAAGAATCTTCTTTTTTCCCCCAGGGGAAACAACACATGCCCACGCATGTACGTACAAAATCATACAGTACTTTTAGAAAGGTGGTCTTGTAGCAAGAGGGCTTAGGAAAGGCTTCATAAAGAAGATGGCACTGTAGTTAAACCTTGAAAGAAACAGGATTTTAAGAGGTAAAGGTGAAAAGAGTCAGAATTCTAGGCAGGGGACATGGAGATGGTACATAGAATGTCACAGAGTGTATGAAGGGCCATAGTGTGCAGGAAGCCTGAAAGGTTGGGTGGAACCAGTTTGGGAAGGGCATTAAATATCAGAGGATTTTTAATCTGGTTCTAGGGGCAATAGGGAGCCAGTGAAGGTGATTGAATGGGAAGATGACAAGGTCAGGTCTGTGCTTCAGGAACACTTTGGTGGCAACATGGAAGGATATCTGTATATGCATAAACATGTGCATTTGTGTGTATAAGCAATGACATAATTATTGTGATTTGCCCAGACACAGAGCTAGCAAATGTAAATAGAGTCTTTAGGAGAAGAAGGCATGGTGTAGTGGATAGAGGACTGCCCTTCCATTTAGAAAGACTTGGGTTCCAATCATGCCCCAGAGACATACATACTCTGGGTAAGTCTTGGGTAAGACACTTGCCCTCTCTGGTTCTCAGTTCTGTAAAAGTGTCTTCTACTGCTAGGAGGATCTAAAGATAGATAAGAAAGAGAAAGTTTCTTAATAGAAATGGATATTTTTATGATAATGATTCAAGGCCAGATAACTTCCAACAGAAATTACAGAAGGGTTACTTTAAAGGAGTTTTGCAGAGTCTGCATCACACGCCCTTGTTGTCAACATCAGGGTGCTGACCCTGGCCTTCCACCTTACAACCAGTGGGAGTCTACTGCCTGCTATGTGGCCTCTCACAATTCTGCTGTCAAACTCTCCATGGCCAAGAAAGATGGGCCTCTCACTTCTTCTCCTGCTCATAAAGCCCCCTCCTCTTCCTCTCTCATCAAGGAAAGATGCCTGTGTAAAGACCTGTGCACATCACAGCAGGAGGTGGGGAAAAACAGGACCTACTGAATATGTAGCAAAACATTCATTACAATCAGTTAGGTAGGAGGAATTATACACCAGAAGCTCACTACCTTTCCTAAACTAACAGATTACAAATTCCCATCCTACAAATTTAGACCCCCAAACAGAAGGCAAGCTGTGCAAGCCCCCAAGCAAGGCTTGGCTAGCTTTTAACAGATCACTGCCCTTCACACCGTCTCCAAAACAGCCAAACTCCAAAGGGACCTTGGGAGATATATGCATAGATACATACATGTATACATGGAATATATCTGTTTACATACATTATACCCATTTAATATAGACATAGCAAAAATGCTCTTACTTCTCAGATCCTCAGTCTATTTAATTCTGATTTATTTTTTCCACACTATCTCATGTATGTATACATATATCTGTACTTATACATACACATATATATTGAATTTTGAGTACAATAGACATGTATGTATATATATACACATAGATACGCAGATTATAGAGATATATAGATATTTATGAATAACTTAGAACCCAATTCTTGCATTAAATTACAAAAAGCAATTGTTGTATTTACCTGTATAACAACGTATAAAACAGTAAGCAAAAAAAAAATTAAAAATAAAAATCACTAGTAAGCTAGTGGCCTGTCCTAAGATCATTTCTATCTGAATTTCACCGAAACTAGCAAGAAACGGGATGATGATAATAACAGCTTCCAGTCACATACACAGGTCTTTAAAAGTGTTTCCTCTACATGTATTTGTTTGATCCCTCACAACAACACCATTGATGTAATTATTTGTGAGCAAGGAAAGTTATACGAGAGCTTTAATTACTCCCTTGTGATGAAATGTCACTTTTTAGCACATGATATGATAGGCTTAATGAGAAAGAATAGCATTTCAGTTAGGAGGCTGATTGTGAATTTGCCCTGGAAGCAAAATATCCACAGAGGATGGAAAGACCAGGTGGCCCAGACAATGGCAGGTCATGTCTGAGAAGAAAGAAGACTCTGGCTACAAAGGAAGAAAAATTCTAATTGCTGTCCAAAGGCCTTTTCAGACATTGACTCAAGGCCCAGATGTGCCTGTGCTGGATGAGTAACCAGAAGGAAAAGGATCGTATTCTCATTTTCAAAAGCCATGAGAGGAACATTGAGAGCAGAGCAATCAGGAGATAAGCAATTGCTGGAGCAATTTGTAGTTACCTGTGCTCTGATGGGGCCACTGAGGGGATGATTCCTTACTTTGCCTTTTTTTCCTTCACTTCCTCACAAAAAAGGGTGCTGAGAATTCTTAAAAATAACAAACCTAATTCCAACTCAGTAACATTAATACTTGTTAGTATTTAGATTATTTGCAAAGTGTTTTATACACAATAGATTCTTTTACTGGAGCTTCACAAGAACCCTGGGAGGAGGTGATGATTCCCATTTTACAGATGAAGAAACTGAGGCTGAAGATGAAGATGAAGAAACTGGTCTGCCTAGAATCACAAAGTTCGTGTCTGAGGCAGGATTCAAACCTAGATCTGTCTAGATCTAGCTGGACTGTGACTAGAAAAGGAGACAGAAACAATTAGAATGACCAATAGATTCACAGGTGAATTGCCTCCTGAGCTGCATCTTCCTTACCTATGTTGATCATGATAGTGACATTCACAGTGTCTGGGCCGTATTGGTGATGCATTTTTTTTAAAGACACTAGCTCCCTTTGCCTTCATGAGTATGAAATGTTAGCACCCCAACTACTGCTGCTCCCCAGACATAATTCAGGACAGAGCAAGGATTTCCCAGGCTTGTCTCCCTTTTGGGGACCAGAACAGACCATCAAGAGACTGAGGTTGGCAGAGCTCGCTGGCACAGGTATTCTGAGATCCTGTCTTGTCCCTCTGATGTTTTGTTTCCTAGCGATTAGCTCTATAGAGTTCTGCTCAAGGACTAGGCAGTTCTGATTCAATTTCTTGAGATTTAGAACTGGATTCATCTGTTGCTTTCTTGAGATGCAACAGCATGTTAAGACAATTAAATTGTTATTTTGCATCTGTTTTCTCCTGTCTATTTTATGGTGAAGATTTAATAAAAATGACCAGACTTGGAATCAGAAAGACCTGGGTTCAAGTTTCGCATCTGCTACCACAGTGTGCCTTTGGATGAGTCATTTCTCTTGAAACTTCAGAGTCCACCTCTGTTAAGTGGGAATAGAAATACATGTACCAAAGAAAGTGAGTCTCAGAGAAGCCAAAATTGCTGCAGGGATCTCACAGCCAGATGCTCTGAGGCCAGGACTCAAAGCCTGGCCTTCTAACTGACTTCAGGACTAGGCACCTTCAACCTGTATGTTGCAGCTCATAATTCTGCCATCATATTCTCTTTGGCCAAGAATGATGAATCCCTGATCCCTTTACTACTGATAAGAAGGGGGCACAAGCATCTTTGACACATCTTTAGGCCCACTGTTTTCCTGAACTCATGTGCTCTGGGAAGCACAGACACCTCATCACCTCATTATTGTCAATAATAGCTCTTCACATTTATCTACCACTTTGCAATTCACAAAATGCAGTAGAAATATCTATCACCCCCATTTAACAGAGGAAGAAACTGAGTCTCAGAGAGGTGAAATGATCTCCCCTAAACCACACAGAAAATAAGTATTGGGTCAGGATTTTAAACCAGGTCTCTCTAATGCCAAATCCAGTAATCTTTTCAAATCACTGACGTTTACTGTCTTTACATGTTACAGAAGCTTTCATGTGACCAAAAATTGCTATTTAAGAATACAAAATGATAGTAGATTAGTCTAATTCTACTACTTCTGCAGGAACAGAGCCAGGGCTGCACATTCCTTAAGTCTAATTCTGTATGGCTTACTGATAATAAACAAGCAATGGTACCCACAACAAGGAAATGAGGTCATGTGCCAATCAGCTCTGCCCAGTCATTCAGTTTCTCCACCCTGTGTTCTGGTCCCTGTGAAGTATAGCAGCATACATTATAGCATCAGGAAATCTTAGTTCTGTCTAGAACTACAGCCTAGGTCTGAGCATCAGCAGTAAGTGGGAGTAGTGACATTTTCCACTCAGGAGGGTAAAGGGAGCTAGGGGCATTTTTCAAATGCACCAATAGTGCCCAAGCACCTTTTTAAAATACCCATCACGAACAAGTTGCCCAAATTTTCCTGAGCCAAGTGGTCCTGCCAAGTTCAATGGGTATTTACTTATTGGAGGGCAAATTCAGAACAAGAATCCCAAACAAAATATTATCCTTCATTACTAAGCCAATAATAATATGTGCTAAGTAACATTTCATAGCAAGCTGGAAATTACCTGGGACTCTCATACTCGTCTGTTTCCTACTATCTGTCCATTCATTAATTACAACAGAGTTGTAAGGATCAAATAAAAACATATATGAAACACTTATCAAATTTATATAGCTACAAGCTACTGGTAATTTTACTTTTGTAAGAAATAAGCTCTGGGATTTTTGTGGAATCTTTTCTATCAGTTAATTTGCATGAGAAAAATGCCTCTATCTACCTAGTGAAAAGAAGTGGCCTAAGGCCCTAAGTCACATACCAGTCAGGATGGAGCATTCATGGGGCAAGAAGGAAAGATAACAGATAGCCTGAGGATAGAAACAGCTCCTTACTGGCAACCTCTGGAGGATTTACTGCAACACACAAATAAGAATCACACAGGATGAGATGGAGATGGGTTGTGAGCTGCCTGAGTGGATGGAATTATCACCACCAGTGGGCTTATTAACACCAAGTATTTCTGCCTATGTCACTAGAATGGCAGTGAAGATCAGTAAAAACGTGAAATATACACAGATAAATCATTTCCATTTGTCTTTGTCCATAAAAACATTCATTTCAATTAAGAAGAATTCCTCCCAGTTTTAATAGCAATGGTGAGATATAATTAGACATGGCCAGAGGCTCCATTTCTATGGGCAAAGAAAAATAGGTTTTAGATAATTATGAAGCTCATGCAGGCCCACAGTCTCTTCCTCTTATTCATTGGGTTAAATATTTGTCTTGAGCTTGACCTAGCCAGACTGGCTATTTCCATGAATTAGGTTCATTCTGTTTCACTTGTTCAACATTCTGCTCACATTAGCTGCATATACATAGCCCAGGGTTAACATTTACCAAATGCTGTAAGAACCAGTGCTTTTCTTCTCCTGTTCAATAACAGATTTTGCCCATGGGCTAGAAAACTGGAGATAGGAGAGTAGGCAGGCACAGGAAGCAGAAAGGCCAGTTGGGGTTAAGGGTGGGACTGTCCTTTTATGTTCCATTACCATAGGCCTGGAAGAAGGGCAGAAAACCAGAGAGCTGGTAGAACATGCTCTGTCCCTCCCACCCAAAAGGACAGAATGAAGCTAATGATTGTGAGCAATAAGACAAATCAGTTTCCACTGACTTCAAAGATAAAAAGAATTAAATTAAATCTTTGAGACATCACAAAATGTAACTTGTATAAGAATAAAAAATAAATACTGCTTCAGAATACCAAGCCATTCATCTTATTTATTGTCCAAAGTGGGCCGAGGTTGTTGTGGATTCAAGTAACTATTTTTTTTTCCTTTTGGGATTGTTTCTTTAAAATGTTAATAGCCCTAGTTTTTTAGGGAAACCCTCACATACTGTCAAACTTTCCTCAACTAGTCCCTATAAGGATTATTTGGTTTTTTATGAAGTAGCTTGGATAAAACCCCCAAACACAGGTCTGAAACCCATACATCTTTGCCCTGAGGCTTTATAGGATTCGGCCTGGTGCCCATGGTCCAATATCTAGCCCTGGTTCTTTATTCAAAACCACAAATCTGGGCTAGCAGTTTTATGTTGCTTTTTTCATTTCTTTTCCCCAGTGCCAAGAAGATTGGTTAAGGCAACAAAATCCAAATCGAGAATCCTTAACCATAAACCCTTTTCTACGTAACATCTGTCAAATGAAGATGGTTTATTTGGCCTTGAGTGGCCTTGAAATTGTAGGTGTTCCTGTCTAAGTTAAATCATTTCTGCAAGCTAGTTTTGAGAAAGAAATTATTTATGTTGGGCAAACTACCTTCGATAAATTGAATAAAGAGAGAAAGAGACAGAGAGATAGAAAGATGACAGAGACAATGACAGAGAGAAAAAGAGAATGTTTGAGGGATTTTCTTATTGATTTATATTAGTATAGACAGGAAATGCCAAAAGGTCATGCCATATTTCCCTGGCACTTCATTGATACATTATTTTGACTATAATTTTCTCTACTCCATTACATTGACTCCTAACAGGAACAACCTAGATAGATAAGGCACTTGGGGGTTTCTTGTGAGGGCCAAAATACTCATTTGGGTCACAGATCTCTCAACACAAAAGTCATCTTTATTAGTGAGAATACTGGTTAGAGTTTGTGTGCCAAGACAACTCCACCAGAGCTTGTTGCGACCTTTGACCCAACACATTTCTTCTTAACTTCTTGCTCATCTGGAGAACAATTAAAAGAGGGTTATGTACATAGTAGAGGCACTCAATCAGTGCTATAGATTGCTTGAAAAAAGCTGACCTCTAATAAAGTTGTGAATCTACTGACTGATTTGTCAGTTTGGGATAAACACATCATGATAGCAAAGAAAGATGTTACACTAAAAATATGTTAGGGTATGAAGTCCTTATGTTTTCATATTAATTATGATCAAAATTATTGCCTTCAATAAATTATCACTGAAATTTCCATTAAGAAATCTTAGGTCTGAATGTGTTGCGTCAGAATGATGAAAATGAACAAGAGATGAGATTGTTGAACAAGAAGGAACATATCTAAAGACTTTTCCTTTAACTACTCTTAAAATGATTAGAAACAGCTGGCTTACTTTGGCTTCCATTCTCCCTCTGTGATGTCATGGGTTGTTAGGCAATTACCCAGAGTGTTGACAGGGAGACAGTTCTGAATGTCTGATTACTATGAGCTGGGGGCTTGAACCTAGCTCTGTCTAGCAGAGCACAGATCATGGGCAGTGAGTAGCCCAGGATCTCTCATTCCCCATCCATCAGCCAAAGGCGGAGGCACCATGGATCCTGATCCTTCAGCTGCCTCACGTTTAGTGCTCTTGGCCTATTGCTTGTTCCAGATGCTCTGGGCAAAACTCAATGTCTTACTGCTATGTATTGCTGTGACTGTGACTCATCTGGCCTTCCTGTATCTCACTATTATGGTAGGTTTTTTCCACCTCTTATGGCATAAAAGGCTGCAGGCAGGCAGGCCGCTGATCCGTATACTGTACCAGAAGTTCCCAGTGGAACAATTGGTTCCCACATACCAGGTTCTGTGGGATGCCCTGGGCCTTGGAAGAACTTGTCCCCTTGGCATTCTCTGTTTGGTACTCAACTCAGCCCAGAGGAATGCCCAGAGGCTGCTGAATGAACTCACTAATGAACTAGGCAAGGCTTTATATCATGCAGCTCGGTGGACTCACTGTGGCCTAGCCATTGCCTGCCAGAATGCCTATCAGGTCAGGTTGAGGGCTGTCATCCTTCAGCTCCTCTCTACCCTGTTTCAGGGCTGCCCAGAGAGGCTCTGGACAGCCATCTCTCAAGGAATAGAGACCGCAAGGGCCTTCCAGTTTCTGGAGTGCTCTACACAACAACAACATGGCTGCAGATCCATGAAAGAGAAGAACGAAGTTCCTACTCATGCTTGTCTTGGCAGACGTACCCGTGTGAAGCGGCGCTTTCGGAGGCCCGACCCATCCAACCTTTGTGGACACTCCTCCACTTATCGTATCCCAGCACCACCTGCTAGTACAGAGCTAGGCAACTGCCACTTTCTTACTCCAGGAGTGCCTCTCAACATTGGGTTCCACGACAGTAAAAAGGAGATGGAGAAGAAAACAAAGAAGAAGAATGAGGATGAAAAGGAGAAGAAAGAGAAGAATGTGGGAAAAAAAGAGAAGGAAAAGAAAGAGAAAAAGGAGGAAGAGAAAGTAGAAGAGGAAAAGGGAGGAGAGAAGGAAGTCAAGGAGGAGGAAAGGGAGAAAGAAAAGATAGAAAAGGAGGAGAGGAAGGAGGAAGTAAAAGAGGAAGTGAAGGTAGAAGACAAGAAGACCAAAAAGAAAGCAGAAAAGAAGACAGAATTAAAAGAACAGAAGGAGGAGGACAAGAAAGATGTGGAGGAGGAGGTAGGAAAGAAGGAGGAAGAGAAAGAGCAAAAGGCGGGAAAGAAGAAGGAAAAGGCAGGAGGGAAAGCGAAGAAGAAGGAGGAGGAAAAGGAGGAAGCAGAAGATAAGGACAAGGCAGAAAAGAAGGAGGAAAGGAAAACCTCAGTTGTACAGCAGGACCTGGCTGGACGGATGAAAAGCCTCAGTGAATTAATCTCCTTTGTCTATTTGTATGCTTTGTGCCTCTTCAAGCAATAAAGTAAACCAGTAGTGAAATTACTCAATCCAGTGGCTTTTTTTTGTCCTTGGGGAGGGAAGGAGTCCATTATTTCTCAGATTAGGGGAATTCAAACTATTTCTAACTTATACATACACTAATCCCAGAACTTTTGAAAGCCTCCCCAATGAATGTTCTTTTCTAAAGAAATACTACATACCAAGAAGTTCAGAGTGCCAAAGAAAAGTTTCTGTGGCCTGGAGATTTGTTAGGCAGTCAGGGGATCAATAAACATGTCTTAAATACCTGCTTTGTACACTACAAAGAAGGATAGAAACAATCCTGGCTCTCAAGGAACTTACATTCTAATGAGATCTGTAACTGACCTTATCCTGAGTCCTGCCTGCTGTACAAGGGGCAGGCCAATGAGAAAAGAGACTCTATTTTATAGTCTTAGATGGGAAAGAAAAAGTAGCCCAAATTATAGACACAAAGGCATGCCTTGAGAAACAGTCTTCTTTCCTGGTGCAGAATTTGGTCCCTAGAAGGGCATTATGCATGGGCCAGTTACAGCAGAAGCCAGCTCATCAGTCTGTCCCAATTCCTTTTATTTTATCTTTCTCCCTGGGGCACTATGTTCCCACCAGGCACATCTAGCTAGTAAGGGTCTGAGACAAGATTTGAACTCACATCTTCCTGTTTCCAAATTTGATCTTCTATCCACCGTGCTACCTAGCTGTATGTGAATAAAAAGGCTATGAGAATAGATAGCTTAGAGTCAGCCTGAAAGCCAGAGCCAAAAATATATGTGGGGACACAAATTAAGTGAGCCTGTATCTAAAAAATCCAGACACTTTTTTTTAAACAGGGCTTACAGATTGCAGATATGCTATATTTGAATAATGAAGCTTTTAAAACACAAAGACTCAAAAGTAACTGTTTCATGATGAAACCTGATCAATGATACTATTCTGGGAAATGAGAATGCTGGAAAGGATAGAGGACATCTGTGATTACAATTGCCTCATATCACTTACAGGGACTCAAGTGATTATCAATTTCCAGAAAAGAAAATGTTATGTCTATCAAAACAAGGAGGGGGGGAATGAAACACAGTCATTTTCTGTTTCCCCAAAGTACAAACGCCACAAGTTCCTATTAGGCAGCCAAAGAGTTTTCTTGATGAAGGGGAAATGTGAGGTTAGATATTCCAAGTTGGGGTGGGGGTCATGGGGAGGGCTACCTGCAAAAGAGTCTCCTGCCTTGGGATGCATGCTTGCAAAGGCATCTTTTGACTCCTGGACTCTGATTCCCTAAAATTAAAAGTGACTAGAATGTGACATCCCCATTAATATCCACAATGGCTGATACTCTGATATGTTACCCCTTACAAATCATACATCCTTTGATGCCAAGATTATTCCAGAAAGGAACCACCAGAATCATGCATCTTAGCTGAGAAATGGATGCCCATGTTGCCTCTCCAGTGAGGGGAGCTTCACCCCTACCTTCTGAGATAGCAGCTCAGGAGACATCATTATGCCTCCCCGAGTGTGTACTTGTGATGGGAATTCTTGCATTCAAGTAGAAAACTGAACATTTATTGCCATCATATGATGCAACCCAACCAACCGGTTGGCAAGTCAGGGTAAGTGGGAATTGTTGACTGGAGTTTCATCTGCCCTCTTCTTCACTTCCCCACTTTCTCAACACTTTTAACCAGTAGAACCATTTTGTAAAAAGTAAATGTTCAAACTGTTGTTTACATGTAATTGAGAAAAAAATAAGATAAAAATGAAATGTAAATAAGAAATGAAACCAGTAGAACCCCTGAGGTTGAGAGCCGATTCTAAATGATGCCTTGCATTTTCCAAACATGCTTGCAAAGGCTTTCTTGCTAATTAGAATAATTTTTCTTCTGCCCTTTCATGAGCTCCTGCCTTCTTACCCACCTTTTCCTATTGGGTTCCCAATGTAGATAAGGGAGGGCTCTCTCCTCTTCTGTTCTCACTGTTACTGAACAGAGCAACCAGTTTGTGGCTAAGCCTGGAGTGGAATGGGAACTGTCCACCCCAGACAGCTCCCAGATGTTCATTTTCTGTGCTCTGGCTAATTTTCTCCTGCTCCATCAAAAGGGCTTTGGTCATTTCATCATTATTGTTGTCATCAGTGATGTTAAATTGGAACAGAAATGGGACCTGCTAAACCCTTCACAGCGATCCCTGGGGGCTGGATATCAACTGGGTTTGCAAATGTGACATCAATGTTTTACTCTATTTTTCTTTTTTTCAGTATTTCCCAATGACATCTGAATGTGGTTCAGTTGCACTCAGGAGTGTTGTGGGCAGCTGCAACATTGGACCCCTTCTCTCTGATCATCACCATCACAGCTGGCATTTATAAAGCATGCTAAGGTTTGCTAAGTGCTTTACAATTATCATGGTGTTTTACCATCACAACACTGGCAGGAGGTATGAGCTACTGTGATCCCCATTTTACAGATGAGGGCACTGAGGTAGACAAGGTTTGATGATTCAGTCTTTCAAACTGGCCTGTCAGACTTCTCCAGGGCTGTTACAGGGGACAAATGGCTCAGACCACCTTTACAGGGTGAGGCAGGTCTCTTGGGCTATTACAAAACACTTGAGGCCCACCATCTGTATAAGAGCCTACAAGAACAAACCTTGACAAGGGCCAAAACACACACAAACACACACACACACACACACACACACCCAAGTGTACACTAACCCACACTCACATCCAACCACAAAGAGGCACATACTCACAAGCACACATATACCCATGATCACAGATAGACAGTATACATGGTCACATACAAGAATGTACATATTCATGATCATAGATGGGCACACACACACTCAAACATATAGAAAGGCACAGAGAGACCCATTTGTACAACACATGCAAAATCACAATCATCAACATGGATAGGCAGACACACACAGGACCACCAAAGGGAGTGTGCACACACACACACACAAACCCATGACCAAAGATGGGCAGACATACCAACATGATAACTGATGGGCAGACACATATACAAAGCTACAGAAGGGCATGAACACAATCCTAATCACATATGCACAACAAGTGAAGGACACACAAAAACTATACAAATTAATTCCCTAGTTGGGCATACATATACATGACCACTGACAGAAATATATGCACACACAGATAGTCAAATACATAGCAGTACTCACAAGCATAAAAAGAAGCATACACACAAAAACAAAACACACACTCATGACTACAGATGGACAGGCAAAGAGGGCAATCTATGGGCAGACACACAAACACAGCCACAGATGGGCAGACGCAAAACCACACACACACACACACACA
>NW_027186995.1:101330-127270 GCF_028583685.1 Petaurus breviceps papuanus | reverse complement strand
CCCCCCCCCTGAAGGCAGGGTCAGATTCTGTCCCTACACTCACCAAATTCCAGTGACTCCCTATTACTCTCATGATCCAACATCAAACCCTCTGGTTGGCAATGAAAGCCCTTCTTCCCCTGGCCTTCTCTTCCTTTTTCCAGCCTTCAACAGGATACCTTTCCCAGGCCTCTCAATGGCTCATGCCTTTCATCAACACTGTAGAGAACATGGATGTTGAGTTATTAGCAGGGTGTTTCCCTCATTCGAACATGAGCCCCTGGAAGGCAGTTTCTTTCTGCCCTCCTTTGTGGCCCTATCACTTAGCACAGCATCAGGCAATACAGGAAGGGCTTAATAAATGTCTGCTGACTACTGACAGCCAGCTGCACGAATCTCCATAACACTTGAGGGCCACAGCAGAGTAACTTGTCCAGGATCACAATGAGTGTCTGAGGCTGGGTTACCTTTGAGTTACTCAAGCTAACTTGAGTTACCCCAACTTCAGGCTCAGTCCTCTATCCACAGGGCCACCTTGATGCCTCCATCACAGTCCTCTATGGGGGCAAAGACACGGCTGCAGATAGATGGGAATGGACCAAGAATTACATATCACAGAGATAGACACAGTCCCAGAGTCCTAGGAACTGAATAAGACACAATCCCAAAGGGCCAAAGATAGGCCCAGTCTGACAGACAGACAGACAGATAGATATAGACCCAGAGGCCAAAGGACAGACTGAGACCAATGGGCAAACAGAGACACTGAGCCCCACCAAGAGATCTAGAACAGATTCCTAGTGAGAGCCCAACAAAAGTCTAAGATTGAGAGACTTGGGCCCAGAGCCCCAGTGCCACACTAGAACTGACTCATGGGGAAAGACCAAGACTGACAGATACAGCCATACAGGCAAAGAGATAGAAGGAGAATGAGAGATGGGGTACCAAAGACAGTCCAACAAATAGAAACAGAAACATATCCACAGAGACCCCAAAATAGACAAAGACTGAGCGAGAGACAAAGAGCCAGTGCCCCAGGGTCAGAGCAAGCATAGAACCAGGGGCCCAGTAACAAAGAGACAGACAGACACAGCCCACAGACACATCAAAACTGGCAGGAAGACAGACACTTATCCAGAGTCCCAGTAATAGACCAATACTGGCAAGAAGATAGACATAGACATATATGCCAGGAAGAGACCAAGATGCAGGGATCCAGTGAAAGATAGGAGAGACAAGCCACAGACACAGTCTCAGGAAGTCAAGTAAAAGATCGAACCTAACAGAGAGCAAGACGCAGAATCCCAGGGACAGACCTGAACTGAAGGACACAGAGCCTGAGCTCCAGTGACACAAAGACTACCCACAGACAGATCCAGAGTCAGTCAGAGCCATGGAGACAGAATGAGTTTGGCAAACGCAAAGACACAGACCCACCTAAAGGTCCAGGGACACAGCAAGGCCATCAGGAAGGCAAGCCCAGGTTCAGGGCCCCAGCAACAGAACAAAACTGACAGGAGAGTTACACATACACACACACAGAGCTTGACACTGACAGGCAGATATAGACACGCAGCAACAGACAGACAGACATCAACATAAAACTACAGGGACCAGGAGTGACAGACACAAAGCCACAGAGACATCTGGGAATGACACAGATACACAGAAGGCCTGAAAGTGACAGAGTGAAACATCCAGAGACCCAACAGAAGTGACAGACACAGACACCGAGCCACAGAAACATCATGAGAATGACAGACAGACACAAAGAGCCATAGTGTCCAGACAAAAAACCAGCATGAAAGACACAGACACCAATCCCCAGGCATGGAGCAAGCCTGACAGACACAGCCCCGAGCTTCAGTGACAGCCCAAGAATGAAAGACAAACAGAGCCAGAGCCAGATCCAGAGACTCAGAGATTCAGGGAACCAGGGACCCAGAGACTCAGAGACCAAGAACCCAGGGACCCAAAGACCAAAGCAAGCCTAAGAGACAGAGAACCCCAGACCCCTAATTCCACTGTAAGACAAAGATAGACCGGAGACACAGAACTCAAGAGACAGACAGAATGAGACTTGCTGACAGAGATACAGATGCAGGCTGAAAATGATACAAACACAGATACACATGTGTGTGCGTGAGCATATACACACACACACACACAGTCAGAAACTAACTGAGGATGACAGACTGAGACTAAGTGAAAAAATAGGCCTGAAAAGCACCAGAACCCCAACACTGACTTGAGACAGCCTGTGGCTAGCCCCAGAATGACAGACACACAGCAAGTCAGGGGCCAACCCAGTGAGAAGTCCAGTGACAGGCCAGGACTTATGGACTGACACACAGATGGATACAGGAGACTAAGAGATAGACGATGACCCAATACCCCAGGGACAGACCCATGAAGGACACCAGCAATAGTGACTGAACCTCAGTAATATTTGACAGACAGGCACAGAGTCAGTCAGAACCCTAGAGGCAGAGCAAGACTGATGAACACACAGAGGGACATAGACCTGGAGGTCCAGAGACACCATGCTGCCAGGCAGGCAGGCATGGCCCCATGGCCCTCCTACCCAAGAGTGACTGAAAGACAGACAGCCCAGAGCCCTGGAGACACACCAAGACTGAAAGACAGGCAGATTCAGACTCAGATCCTAGGGTCAGACCAGGCCTGACTTCATTTATCCCTGTCCCACAGACACGTGACCCAGAGCTCCACTGACTGACCAGTAATGACACACTTAGAGCCCTAGAGACAAAGAACAACAGATAGGCACAGACTCCAAGCTCCAGGGACAGACTGAGGCTGACACAGATGGAAAAAATCAAACCCCGAGCACCAAGATACACCAGGAGAGAGTGACAGATTCAGAGCCCTGGGGACAGACTGATCAAGACTGATGGACAGATGGTCTCAAACACAGACCCAGGGAACCTGCAACACACCAAACTGATGAACGCACAAAGACACAGGCCTAGGGAGACCAAGAATAAAAGACCCAGACCACAAGCCTGAAAGATCAAGACAGACACACAAAGACTGATGTGCACGTGTACACACACACACACACACACACACACACAAACTACCATACCCACAGCTATTGACCAAGACTGATGCACACACACAGACTGACCAAGACTAATGCACACACATGATTCATACAGACCAAGACTAATGCATATACAAGATCCACACAAAGACCAACCAAGACCGATGCACACATCTACCCATACTGATGTGCATGTGTGCACACACACAAAGAATAATACATACACATCCATACATACAGATCAAGACTGACATATACATACACACAAATGCATAGCGACCAACCAAAACTGATAATGCGTGCACACACACACACACATACACACATACACACTCACACATACACATACACACAACCCAAGACTGTCCAAAACTTAAGAACAAAATCCAGAGCCTCAGCTCCAAGAGTATGTGTGTGCCACTCTTGCTCAGGCACACTGGGGCTCTCTGGATCTCGTGTGTGGTTTTGGTCTTTCTCTGGGGTTCTGTCTGCTTAAGTTCACGCATATTTACATACATATTCCACACATGTATGTGTGTATATGTATACACACATATAAATATATACAGACACAGACTAGCTCCTGTTGTCCATCAAGAGTTTTCCATCAGAAGGCCAAAGCAGCCAGGGGAGGACAGCAGAGGAAGCAGAGGTTGAAATGTGACTTGGTTGTGTGGGTAACATGTCTTTTTCACACTTTTCCACCAAGTGTAACTCCTCTCCAAATACTGGATTTTTTGGACAGAAGTCCTCTCCTGCAGCTCTCTTAGAAGCTGCCCCCACCCCCCAAGGGGTTGAGTACTGCTTTCTTAAACTGTGAAACACAGGGTGCCCTGGAAAAGTCATCTTTATTTTAAATGGGAGCCCTCCACCTGCTTCCAGCACAGCTGGGACCCATAGACCCACTCTCTTATCTCATTGGGCTACTCCAAAGATGTGAAGAGGCAGGCTTACGTCATTAGGTCAAGGGAATACCAGAGCCCAGAGCTGGGGCTATAATTTAGTCTTAAGAAAAATGCCTTAGGCTCAGAGCGAGGTTAAGTGCTCCTGGCTCCCAGTCATGAATCTAGTAGGATTCTTACTGTGGTAAGTGAAGAAGTTGAGACAAGATAGTTAGAGAAAGGCATTCACATTCCTCACTCCCACTATCCAGGATTTGGGGAGAAAAGACCATATTGTCCAGACACAGAGTTGCTCTGGCTGCTTAACTGAGGGTGAGGGGATGGTCAAAGTCAACTGAGACTTTCTAAATATGGGGGAGCCCTAGGTAGGGGGCTACCTTCTTCTCCGTAATATTCACTGGCTCCTCATTTCCTTAATTGGGGGGGTCCCTAAGGCCTCATTCTCTTCTCCCTCTTTTTCTCTCCAACTATAATCTCATTTATATTCATTCCAATAGATTCATGTGTCACCCCCAATACATATGAGTAACTCAACTACAACCCCACCAATACGAGTTCCTTAACTGTTACTTCTTTTTTTTTTCTTTTTTTTTAAAGAGCAATCGGGGTTAAGTAACTTGCTCAAGGTTATACGGCCAGTTATTTCTGGGTGTGGTGCTGAGTATCTGAGCCCGGATTTGATCCTGGTCATCCCAACACTGGAGCCGGTGCTCTTACTCGCTGAGCCACCTAGCCGCCCCTAAGCCATTGGGGTTAAGTAACTTTGCTCAAGGTTACACGGCCAGGTGTTTCTGGGTGGGTACTAAGTGTCTGAGCCCGGGATTTGATCTCCAGGTCTTCTCAACACTGGAGCCGGTGCTCTTACTTGCTGTGCTACCTGGCTGCCCCCTTAACTGTTACTTCAATACATATGTGCTGCAGCTGTTACTCCAGTCCATCCATGAGTACCTGTACTGGCCCCCCATCTTCTACATATGGTGAGGGCCTCCACTGTTACCCCATTCCATACAAAAAGGGGTTCAACTGCTACTCCAATAAACTAGTAGTCATCTCAACTGTTATCCCAATACACAAGTGCCTCAAGTGTGACCAGAAAATACATATGATGCCACAACCATCATTCTGATAAATATAAAAGTGTCTGTCAAAGTTTTACTGATCCTTCAAAGTCTAATTTAAAGGGTACTTTATTTGTTGTATCTCTGTGTGTAGTCTGATGTGAGCAGTCCCATACTTTCTCCCCCTGAAGTCTAGTCCCAATTTAGGTTCAGCTTTCGCCCCCAGGCTCTGGCTGTTTTGGGAACCCTGACCCTCTCCTCACCCCAATCCCCATCCTACTGTCCCATCAGAAAGGCATAAAGTACTAGATAAATTGGAGAGGGCAGAAGGAGTCAGGGAAGACTTCCTGGAAGAAGTGACACTTGAGTTGGGATTAAGAGGACAGTAAGGAATGAAAGTAACTCAACTACACACACCAAGAAAGAAGACAAGCACAAGTATAGTGCTGGAGCTGTGTCACACTGGGGTCTCTTTATTTTCTGATCTGATTGAAGAGACAGACTATGGTGACACAAGTGTTCTTGACTTGCTGTT
This sequence comes from Petaurus breviceps papuanus, assembly GCF_028583685.1. NCBI lineage: Eukaryota > Metazoa > Chordata > Mammalia > Diprotodontia > Petauridae > Petaurus > Petaurus breviceps. The sequence continues at coordinate 121,732 of NW_027186995.1, read as the reverse complement.
CAAGGGCCTGTGTTGATGGCAAAGAGGGAGTCTCCCTCTTCTTCTTGATGCTGCACTGGGGTCTGGTGGTTAAGGGACCTCCTGCGGTGACAATGCAGCAGCACCTGGCTCCTTCTTCCTTGTTTATGTAAATTGCCAAGAAGTGGAGGTTGCCGAATTCCAAGATGAAGGTGCCCAGCCTCCAGAAGTGCTGTCTTGGAGGGATACTCTGGCCAGATTGGATAGTAATACAGGCCTCAAAGATGATCGTGAGGGAGCTGGAATTCAAGTGTAACCTGGCACTTGCCAAGAGGTTGCCTTGTGGTCCATGACCCCTGGTATACGACAATGTGGAGTCTGTTCAGGTAACTCACGAACACAGAGAAAAAAAGCTGCTGTAAAATGGCCCTCAAGAACGTCTCATAGCTACTCTCATGCTGAAAGATGACAAGGCCATAATAAGTCCACCAAGGCCTGCCTGTTGCTTGGTGGATGGCTCGGTGATGTTGGCTCAGGCCTAGGATATCTCAGGAGCCTCAAGGTATAACCACCGGCCCAGGGGAAAAGTGGAACAAAGCTTTGGTAGCAGGCTCTCAACAGACAGGCATGTGTGAATGATGTAAAGATGTAAGGCAGCTTTCAAGCCACAGGGCTCAGGCTCTTGGTGACATTACCCCCTTAGCTGGTAAGATGGGGAAATGAGCCTCACTTTGGGCCTACTCAGTGCCCAAGCTTTTGACCCCTGACAGGCACAAGACTGAACTGAAGCCCCTAGCTCATACCTTTAAATAAGACCCACCCAACAGAAGGCCTGATGACCTTAACAACTGGTGACATCACGAGAACTCCAGGGCAAACCAATGTGTTGGGGAAAACTGTACCTAATACAGCAATACATAGTCTATCTTCAGTGTACAGTACATGTGACACTATCAGTGACCATCTTTGTGACCACATGCAAATCCTTCATTTTTTTCTGAGCCTCAGTTCCCTCATCTAATAAAATATGCTTTTAATGGATGATCTTTAGGGGTCTCTTTCAATTCTAATTTGATGATTTTATCCCACTAGACATTTCCAAAGCTAAGCTTCACCCACTCATTATGGCTGACCTTCACAGCAAGCATGCGATAGGTACAATAGTTCTTACTTTCTTGATTTATAGAAGAGGAAACAAAATCTGGGGATGGGGTTGGGGAGGGAAGGAACTTGACTCCAGGATCACATCACTAATGGGTGTCTGAAGCAGGATTCAATTCCATTCAAGGTCTCTCCTAGCTTTGAGTTCAGGATGTAGCCCAATAAGCAATGCTGCCCCTATCTTTTAACATTAGAAAGGACCACACCAATATTTCCTCGTCAAAATCTCACTCTTAATGTTCAGCACAATAAATCTCTTGGCAGTATTCCATGTGTAGGGTAAATAATTTGGAAAAGGTCTAGAGGGGCACAGCAAGAAGAACTACACAGGATGAGAAGATGATGTGAGTGGCAGTGACCCAACTCAGTGGACGAGCTCACATCATCTTCTCCTAACCATTTAATAAACTGGTAGGGCAGAGCTACGATGAAAATAAAACTCTTCTTCCAAAGTGGCTTCCTTCCTTCCCCAGTGCACTTTCCTCTTACTCTCCCCTCCCCTACCATGGTCACACAAAGGTCCATCCCATGGTGACCACTCTTCAGCAGGTAGGGACTTTGTAACCAAAGACAATACCTTCCAGAGAGCAGCTGCAGAAAATTAGCCTCATGGAACTCTCCATCAGATTCTACAGCAGTCCCGGTTTAACTGACATTCAAGTATTTTCTTATACTCTGCCCTGATTGGTCAGCCACAACATTGACATTGGTCAGCTAAAATTCAGGAGAAGCAACAGGGACCTGGGAGGGGCCAGAAATAGGTCTGGAGGGGTTTCATCCATACTGCCACCGGAACCACACTTCCGGTTCTTCTCTTTGGAGGAGATATCTCACTCCACAGCTCATCAACCTTTTTCCCTGTTATCTTTGTTTTTCTTTTTGGTCCCTACCTAATTGCATGCTGTATATCTCTTTCCTTTTCTATCTCAAAGGACATCCACCCACCTGCTCATTTCTTTGAGGCCTTGGATTTCTATACCTCAATGACTGCCTCATATTCCTCCCACCTTATTATTTGCTAATGAAGATAAGTTTGCTGTCATTGGAAACGAAGCTCAAGCAGAGACAAAGAACCTCAGGACTGCTTTTTTCTTCACTGGCTTTCCAATTTAGAAACATGTTTACTTTGACAATAGGGTGCAATGAAGACAAAGAAAGCCATCCTCACTGCAAGAAGAAGAGACTGCAAAGACAGTAAGCAAGGCTTGACCCATCGTGCCTCACCTCTTGGACTGTATCCCCTTGTCCAGCACCTTAATGGCATGTAATTAAAATGAACTTGATCTAAGCTTCTCAGGCAAGTTAGTATCTTGGACAATACAAATAACCAGCAGCTCCTTCTCCTATAGGCTACAAGGAAGGAGCTGAGAGTCTTCCTTTGGCAATAACTAAGTTGGGGATGACCACCAAGCTCTAGGGGAATGTGATTGTTTTTGTAAAGACAGCTTAAAACCACACTCTAAAAGAGATGCAAACCGGGGCCTCACCTCTGAAAGTACATGGAAGATAACAGACATTCAGCACTGATGAAGAAGACAAGTAATTAGCAACTAAGGTGATGGTTATGACTAATCTGAGGAAAAGCCTAAGAAAATAGAACTCCAGCTCAGACCAGCTGAGTACCATCACCCCAGCATCTCAAGTACAGAAACAATACTAAGTAAGAAAAATAACAAGAAAGTAACATCATTTAAGGAAATGCTTTTGGTTTTTACCTGACCTGTGACCAGGAAGCATTCCTGGGTGTTTTGTGAGCTGAGTGAGGGGAGTGAAGGGAATCCAGCACAACCTACTGCATCATCCTCTCTGTGCCCCGTCTCTTCTGAACTTCTTCATTCAAATGGGTCCATTCTGTCCCAAAGCCAAAGCATTCAAGAGATGATCTGTCTGGAACACTGAGAGTGGTTGGAGCAGAAGCAACCCTCCTCATTATGGGGTGGTGCTATCAGACATCCAAGGAACCAGAGGCATCCAGGGGGTCACTAGAAAGGAACCAGACTTGTTATCAATTCTTTCTCCAAGAAAACTTGAGGCTGGAAATAAAGTGTACAGTTGAGGCTTAGAGCATGGTGCCTGGCACACACATGTAAGCACTATGTAAATGTCAGATAGAGTGCCCTCTGAGGGTTTCACACACTGCTGTCCGGTCCTTTCTACAGGAGGGTGATGGAATTCCTCCCTTGGAGATGGTTTCTGAGCCATCCTCCATGCCTCCCCCACAACAAAAGCAGGCTATATCTGAGTAACACTATGACTTCTTCAAATTGGATCACTCCAAATATTCACCACATTAGGCTGCAGATGACAATGACTGACTGTTTTTCAAGGTCAAATCTCCACTCCTGGGAAAAGTCCCATCACAAGGAAAAACCAAATGGAATGGAATGAACATTTTGAGAGCAGTTACCAAGGAGGAGCACCCCAGACAGTAGGAGCAAAGACTAGAGTGTGTGCACAGCACCTCAGGGGACACTCTGCAAGGTCATTATAAACTCCTTTTTTTTTTTTAAAGCAAAGTGCTTTACAGTCACATGTCTTTGGAGACAAAGATATGAAAGGAGGTCATGTGAAAGAGGCAGAGGTAGTGGAGTTGGGGGGAGACGTGATTGTTGTTGCTGCTAAAAAACGAAAGCTGACATTTCTATGCACTTTAAGGTTTACAAAGCACTTGGCACAGTACAAAGAGCACTGGACTTGGGGTCAGGAAGGTCTGAATTCAAATTCTGCCTCAGATACTTTCTAATTGTATGACCCTAGGCAAGTCACTTAACATCACTGAGCCTCAGTTTCCTCTTCTGTAAAATGGGGAAAATAACAGCATCAGCTTTACAAAGTTGTAGCGAAGGCCAAATTTGATATTATATGTAAAGCATTTCACAAACCTTAAAGCACCATATAAATGCTAGTTATTATCATTATTGCTAATAATGATGATGACGATGATGATAAGCTCTATTATTATCTCCATGTTACAGATGAAAAAACTGAGGCTCAACACCTGGCCGTGTAACCTTGAGCAAGTTACTTAACCCCAACTGCTTAGGGGCTGCCAGGTGGCTCAGCAAGTAAGAGTACCAGCTCCAGTGTCAGGATGACGTGGATCAAATCTGGGCTCAGATACTCAGCACCACACCCAGAAATAACTGGCCGTGTAACCTTGAGCAAGTTATTTAACCCCAATAGCTTTAAAAAAAAAACTGAGGCTCAGTTAAGTTTTTTGCCCAAAGCCACACAGCTAGGAAGTGTCTGAGGCTTCATTAAAGCCCAACCCTTGCTGGCTCTAAGAACTTTATATCCTGTGCCACAATTCTCTCAAGATACTGGGTTCTGTGCCTAAATTGTTTTTTGTCCCCCAACTGACGTATTTGTCTTCTTGAATTAATTATTGTGTTTTTGATTTCTTCTATTTCACTTTCCCTTATGTTATTACAGCCTTTTCTCTTCACCTAGTTTTAAAAGAACATCCTCTCTTTAAGGGGGAGAGGTGACAATTTACCTGCAAATACCCATAAATATATCAAAGACATGTGATTTAACCAACACAGGCTGTAATTAGAATGTAATTTATAGTTTTTAAGAGTTGACCAGTTGAGGAAGACCCATATGTACAAAAATATTTATAGCAGCTCTTTTTGTGGTGGCAAAGAATTGGAAATCAAGGGGATGCCTTTCAATTGTGGAATGCCTAAACAAGCTGTGGTATATGAATGTGCTATAAGAAATGAGGAACAGACAGACTTCATAATAACATGGAGAGACTTATTGTAATGGGAATGCAAATTTGGAAGATCTTCCCTGCCCCTAGGCTAAAGTGCAACTGAAGCCTGGGGTGGGAGGCTTGTTTTTCAGTAGATACTTTTTGATTGGCCAGTGAGTCAATAAGGTTGTTACATTCTCTGAGCCAGGAGAAGGCTATATAAGCCCTGATGTGAGGCTTCGTTTTGGGGGCTCACTTTGAGAAGTGTTCTGTGATTTGATCTGTATTCTGGGAAGCCATTGTCCAGGGCCCCGCCCCCCCGGCTTTGAAAAAACCCAGATGCTGATTTGGTATGGATGTAATGGTTGGACAGTTTGGAAATCTGTCTACTTGATCTGTTTCTGTCTTGATAATTCTGCCTGTATGCTTTGAAGTTCGGGGTGCTGACCTTTTTCCCCTGAACAAGGTAAACGATATATGTCTGACTGATTAAAGTAAGCTTGTTAACCCATTTTGAGTTGCTTTCCTTTAACAAAGCAGATCCAAGAACCTGTATGGGCGGCAAACCCTGAGGATGTGCTTGGGGTGCTTGCTGCTACACTTATATAAACTGATGCTGAGTGAGGATAGCAGAACCAGGAGAACATTGTACATATACAATTACAGACACAACGTATGTGTGATGACTGACTTTGATAGACTGGACTCCTCTCAGCAATGCAGTGATGTATGTCAATCCCAAAAGACTCATGATGGAAAGAGATATTTACATCCAGAGAAAGAGCTGCAGGGTCTGAATGCAGATTGAAGCTAACTACTTGCTCTCTTTTTCTTGTTTGGTTTTGTTTCCTCTTTCCCATTGTTCATTTCATTGGTTATAATCCTTCTTTACAACCTGATTAATGTTTAACGTGAAGGTATTTGTAGATCCTATGCTTGACTGCATGCCACCATGGGGGTGGGGCGAGAGGGAGGGAGAGAAAATCTGAAACTCAAGGGATTGTGGAATTGAATGATGTAAACTAAAAGTAAATAAACAAATTAATTAACTTTAAAAAGGGTTGCCCAGTTTAGAATGGTTAAGTGACTTACCCAGGGAGATAACACAATGATAACAACAACAATTATAAATTATTATCATCACTTGGTAATTCAATAAATAAACTTTTCTGGAATCAGTGCACCAATGCAAACTCAACAAATACATGGATCATGACTACCTGGACACAACATTAATCCACAAAAATTTAAGAACAATATTTTAAGAGACATCACATACCAAATTATCATAATTTATAAACTACATGGAATGAAAAGGTCTCAAAACATAGAGACCAAGCAAAGAAATCCAAACCAGGTGGGGAAAGGATTAGCCATTTATTATTCTTGTCATTCTCTCTGCTCCTAGAGTTATCTCAACAAAGCCTCCAAAGAGCTTAAAGAAAATGAGCTCACATTCCAATGCCTTTATCCCATTGCAAAAAGCAATCTTTGGTGTGTTTGCAGAATACTAAAGCTAAATAAATAAATATATATATATATACACACACATAAATAATAATAGCAACTTATCCCAGTTGCTATTTCTAACTAAATGCCATTGAAAAAGAGAACAAGATAATAACAAATATTATTGCAAAGAGCTTTAAGGTTTGCAAAGTACTGCATATAATAAATATTATATATATATATATACATATATATATCATATACATATATACACATAATATTATTGGATCCTCATAACAGTACCGGGAGGTGAGTACTATTCTCATTTATAGATGAGGAAACTGAGACTCAGTGAGCTCAGGGTCACACAGCTCCTAAGTATATGAAGTGGGATGAGAATCCAGGTCTTCTTTCTCCAACTCCAGTGCTGTTACCTCTACATCTTGCTGCCTCACAATATGCCTCAACATATGCACTTAACATAATTAACTAAACACAATAAGAACTAAAGGCAACTTTACAAAGTCACCATCATGCTTGTTAAAGTTGCCGATTTATCCTAAGTGCTTTAGAAAGAGCTCAATGTCTTTCATAAAAGTTTAAAATCCGATAGCAATCACTGTCAGTCACGGCTTCCTCTGCAAGGGAGAACTAACTTTCTGAGCAAAGGAATGCTTCAGTGGGAAATGGGAAACAGGAGTTAATTGCACATCTAAATTGCAGACTCCCAGAAGGAGGCCCACCAAGAACTGGGCCAGCCATCATTCCAGTCCTGAATTTTCCTTGCTTGGGATGAAGCAAAGGTGCAATATTGTCCTATCAATGACCCAAAATATTCAACAACTCTAGATCCAGCTGTAAATCATTCCGTTTTGTCAGGTCCCAGAGAAATTGGATCTCTGAAATATTCACTGAGCTTCCCAAATTCACCGTCAAGGACATATCATTTAAAATACAACAAGGCAACAAGGAACAACCAGACACCTTTACAGGTATATTTCTTTTTTTTTTCTTTAGCAATTGGAGTTAAGTAACTTGCTCAAGGTTATATGGCCAGTTATTTCTGGGTGTGGTGCTAATACAGGTATATTTCAAGAAAGGTAAACTTCTTTAATTCAGAAAAGACCTTTGTGATGATGGTAATAATTTATAGCATTTGAACTAGTCATTTCATCAGGGTAGGGAATTTCAGGTGGGGAAAGTCCCGCCACTGATATAGATGAGCAACACTTCTATGACTTATGGTCTTGGAAAGTAGCTCAGGGCACTGAGAGGTTAATACTTACCCAGAGTCACAAAGTTAGGATATATAAGAGGCAATCAATGAATCACAATCTTCTCACCAATGTGCTTTGTAAAACTTAAAGCATTATATAAATGCTAATTATTATTATACATGCAGGCAGGTGGTATGGTAGGTAGAGTGCTGAGTTTAAGTCTGTTCTAAGATACTTCCCAGCTGTGTGATCCTGGGCAACTCATTTCATTTGACCTCTATTTGCCTTAGTTTCCCCATTTGTAAAAGAGGGATTATAATAATATCTACTTCCTAGGTTTGTTGTTGTGAGGATAAGATGAGATGATCCTGGCAAAGTACTTAGCCTGGTGCCTAGCACAGATAAGGCAGGGAATCAATGCTTGTTCCCTTCCCATTATCTCAAAGCAGTTAGGTGGCACAGTGGGTAGACCACTGAGCTTAAAATCAGGAAGATCCAAGTTCTTGTCTAGCCTAAGACATTTCCTACCGTGTTTCCCCGATAATAAGACCTATCCCGAAAATAAGCCCTCCCCTTACTGTGTAAGATTCCTCTAAAATAAGCCCTCCCCCGAAAATAAGCCCTATTGAGATTGCTACTGTAGTGAAGGTGATCCCCTGCGCTACATGCTACATTATGGTACCCTCTGTATGCACCGTCCCCACCCGTGAAACGCACGCCACGCTCCGAGCTGCATCCAATCAGAGCTGCAGCAGTGAGAGCGTCATCCTGTTCTTCCCCAGTGATTTGCTTATTGAATAAAGGTACATTTTTTTGTTCACATTTACCTGTTTATTAAAATTGCTGTCAGTGTTCATTAAAATAAGCCCTCCCCTGAAAATAAGCCCTCTGGTGTTTTTCTGTCCAAAAAAAATAATAAGACAGTGTCTTATTATCGGGGAAACACAGTAGCTGTGTGATCCTAGGTAACTCAATGAACCTCTGTTTGCCTCACTTTCTTCATCTGTAAAATAGAGATAACAGCACCACCCTCCCAGGGTAGTTGCTTTGAGGATCAGATATGATGATTTTTGGAAGCTGCTTAACACAGAATAATTTATTAATCTGTTATTATCGTTTTTATTGTATTATATATATATATGTTGGCTACAACAATAGCTACTACCACTTAACCTCATCTCCTTTAGTTTCTTCATCTGTAAAACAGGGATAATAACAGGACCTTATTCTCAAGGTTGTTGTGAGACTCAGAGGAGATATCTGTAAGGTACCTAGCACAGCGTCTAACACGCCATAAGTGCTACATAAATGCTATTATTAATACTATTGTATTAGAAATAAATGCTTGTTGCTGCTGCTGCTGCTACTTAACCTCATAACCTCATCTCCTTCAGTTTCCTTATCTATAAAAGAGAATGATAATAGCCCCTCCCCCCCTCCATGGGCTGTTGTAAGGATCAAGTGAGAGTATTTGTAAAGCACTTTGTGAATTTTAAAGTTGTATATAAATGTGAGCTATCATATCACGTTGACTATCTGTGATTGAATTATTTTTTAATTTAATTTTTAATTACATTATAATTGGGAGGGCAGTGTGTACTGCAGAAAGAGAACTGCACTAAGGGAGGAGACTTGGGGTGTAATTGCAGCTCTGTTACTAATTAGCAATGTCATCATGGGCCATCACTTGCCCATTCTAGGCCTCAGTTTCCTTCTCTGTAAAATGAGCAAAGTTGTGACTAGATGATCTCTGAGTTCAATATTAACTCCAATAGTCAATTAGTCAATTGCTCGCTCACACACACATGCACGCGCGCACACACACACACACACACACACACACACACACACACACACACAGCCCTATACCTAAGCCCTACTTAGATTTAAAAGGCTGTTATTTTTTGGTCCAGACCTATGATTTCACTGGGGGCAGGGGTAGCAGAGACATGGGAAACTTCCAAGGTGGATCCTCTTTTCAGGGATATAGATCAACAACTCTTGCACAATTTATAATTTTTAGTTGTTGCTTAGGATGTTGAGAGTTAAAGTGACTTATCCAGGGAGAAACAATTTGTATGTGTTAGAAGCAGGGCTTATCCATAACTCCAAGGAGGAGGGGCACTCTCTCTCCACTATACTATATTGCTTCTTAAATATACATAGTCTTTATAAAAGTGAAAAACAGGTAAATATAAATTTTAAAAATTAAAATGAATCAGGAAGGAAAATGTTGGTCCTTGAACAGAAGAAGTCAGCTCGAAAGTGTGTTCTGGTCTCTGATTGAGAAAAGAAAAGCTTGAGAGAAATGGAGAAGAGGGGAATGCAGAAAGAGGCTGTGAAGAAAATGAGAGGAAAATTAGTAAGGGATAAACAAGGGATTGGTTAGCTGTTGACTGGGATGACAAGAAAGTCTATTCAGTCTCCTTAAGACCGAGAGTCTTTCAAAAGGGTAAAACAAATTGTCAGTGTTGAGGTTCCGATGTCTCCAGACTTCTGTTTGCTTCTTGTTAGAGAAAGGAGTAGAGCTTGGGATGAGTGAGACTTAGGCAAGATCCTGATGGTGACTTTGACAGCTGAAATGGCCGTGGGGGCTTTAGATATTACTGTTGTTGTTTTATAGATTCAAAAAGATCCTAGAGATCATATAATTCAACCTCCCTATTTTACAGATGAAGGAAGTGCCACTTAGAGAGTTAAATGACTTATCCAAGGTCACAGAGTCAGTTTATGGACCTCTAACCTCAGAATTAGCATTTTTTCCACTGTACCCCATTACATCTATTTTGGTAAATTGATATTTAGATTTGGTATTTAGTATTTGGGACTGAAATAGGCATAAGATTTAGGCTGTCAAATGAATCTGTGATCTCACTGATTCAGAAGGTTCACTCCCCCATCCCTTGCCCATTATACAGTGTGCAACTCATCCATACCTGCCTGTGTATAATTCTTATTCTTCCCCTCCTATAATTTACTATAAGGGGGCCAGGTAATGTGCTAGAGGGCTTTCCTGTTATCCCTCAACAGCAAAAAGATGTCTGTGGAACACTATGGTTCTCCATCTGTGAGCTCTCCCCTTCCTCACATAAGCAGCCCATCTCACAAACCCCTAAGGATGTCTTTCACTCCTTCTCCCACTCACCATGTGCCTCTCCAGTGCCTTCTGTGGGAATTCATTTTTAGTTCTTGGGAAACTGCTGTATTCTATATCTTGTTGCCATATAGCAACATTGGTAGAACTTTAGTATTAAAAAGTTTAGGGTTGGTAAAGGAGCTTTGCAATTCCCCAGTGGCAACTAGGCAGCACTGATGTGGATAAGAGTGCTGGGCAAAGTCAGAAAAACCTGAGTTGAAATCCATTCTCAGACACTAAATGTATGATCTGGGGTAAGCCAGGTAACTTCTGCCTCAGTTTCCTCAACTATAAAAGAGGCATATTAACAGCATCTACCTTCCAGGGGATACTGTGAAAACCAAATGAGATAATAATTATAAAGTGCTTAGCACGGTATCTAGCACATAGTAGGTGGTTACTAAATTCTTATTTCCTTTCTTTCTTCTTTCCCTCCTCCCCACAAGGTCCATTTAGGCTGCTCTCTTTCTCCTCAGTGTGCATCTGTATGACCTGTTACGGATACATATATTAATGAATAAACTTACAAGATATCTACCCAAATACACATTGGGCAATAAACATTCTTCATCCACTTAGTATTTCTTACGTGGATGAACAGGTCAGACTCCCTTGAACAATTCGAAATCACTTTCAGGAGGCTTTGCATATGATAAGCCTTGAAATTGATTAAATTTTTATTTCCAAACTGACAGCATCTTGACATTGATTTTGCTTCTCAGAAAACCAATTCCCAGGCCTCTTTGTCACAGATATTCAGAGAAAGTACTCACCCAGTGGCATTATTATCAGAAAGACTTATGGTATCATCCTTAGTCAGATTTTAACAGCCTGTTTGAGTTGTCATATTAAAAAGATATAAAATATATAAGACATACTATAACTATAAAAGATACAAAAAAGATGAAATCAGCATCAGGGTGGGATAAGTAAGATGCTTAGGTCTCTAAGTCAGGGATTTCAGAAAAAAAGATCCCACAATTTCTTTATACTTTATGGCTTGTCAATTTCCTACCTGAAGTTACCAAAGAATAGTCTTGGTAGACATACTAAGTACACTGGTAACATGGTCATCACTGCAAAATATGTGAAAGCAAAACCTAGACTTGGGATTCAGTGACATTCCAGAAGATACAGGTCATCAGCTGTAATTACCATCAGCCTCCTCCATGATCTCCCCGCCCCAGACTGGTCTCTCTCCTGGGTCCCTACTCATTTGCAAACACTTCTCACTCTCAACATGTGTAGAGCAATACTGATGCTGCTGCCAACAAGACCACTAGCACAGATAATGACAGTTGCATAATTTCAAATGACTTTTCAAGAATGTTTTCCATTTTTCTAGCTTGACTCCATTATTCTCTCTGACCCCCAGATTTAAAAAAACGTTTTAAAATAACCTTTTGTTCTTTCTTTGTCCAGTTGTGTTTCCTTTTTCCTGTCTTCTTCAGTCTCTCTCCTTAGAAGGTCTAATTGGCATCATCTTCTTTCCACCTCTTTTGCTATTCCTATTACTGTAATTAAAAAATATCAAATAAAGTTTTATTGACATTCAAAACATTTATCAAGCCTCTTTCTAAAAGTAATCTTCTTTCTGAGTTAGTTCTAATTCTTAATATCTCTAGCTTAATTCAAAAGAATCACTGAATAGGCTGGATTACATTTGGGAAATTGATCACGGTTTTAATGACTCCAAGCAGCTTCCTGGCATCACTCAACTTTTAGACACAAATGTTCTCTTCTGGGTGATGCTATATGGTGAATATTTAGATGTAAAATCTCACAAACAGAATTTCTTAGCCAGTACCTAGGTTTAAAAAAAAACACAATTTTTTCCTAGCTGTATTTCTCTATATTTGGCTTCCTTTGTAATCCTCTCTATTTTATGTTGTACATTTAAAAGCACTATTCTGTGGGTCTGCAGGGGTGGGGAACCTATACCCTGAAGGCCACATGTGGCCCTCTGGGTCACAGGTTCTCGACCCCTGGTCTATAGACTTCACCAGACTGCCAAAGGAGTCCAGGATACATAAAAGGTTAAGAGGATGGATGTATTAGCATGTAAGTTCCTTTGGCAGCAGCTGTCTTTCTTTTTGCTTGTATTTGTATCCTGGGTGCTTAGCACAGTGCCTGGCATATACTACATGCTTCATAAATGAAAGCTCATTCTGGAATCAAAGGGACAGTGTATTTCAAGTGATGAGTTAGTTATGCCCAAGAAATCAGCTAGTTAGACGGTATGGCAGTAACATGCTAGACTTTAAAGACTTGTGTTCTTATCCTACCTCAGACATTTACTAATCATGTGACCCTGAGCAAGTCATTTAACCTATGTCTGCCTCAGTTTCCTCATCTATAAAAGGATGATAATAATAGCACCTACCTCATAGGGTTGTTGTAAGGATAAAATAAGGTAATATTTATAAAGTTCTCTGCAAACATAAGAGCACTATATAAATGCTAGCTGCTATTATTACTACTATTGCTATTAATACTACTATCAGTCATATTCATACATGCACGTGCACTCACATGTGTACACATACACACACACCCCGACTCGCACAGATCCATCTTACCAAGGAAAGAAATCTCTACTTCCTTTATTAGTTATATGTAATAATAACTGATATTTAGATAACTCTTTTATTTGACTTTCACAATACCTCTCTGGGGTAGGAATTATAGTTTGTTTTTTCTTTGTTTTTTTACATTTTAGAGGAACTGAAACCCAGGAAAATTGACTATCTGAGGTGACAAAACTATTAAGTGTCAGAGGTGGAATCTGAACCAAGGTCTTTCTGATTCCAAGTCCAGGCCTCTATTCACTAGACCAGGATGTTTCTCAATATAAGACAGTGTCTTTTAATTTGCATTCTGCATCTGGTGCATAGTAGAGGCCCAGCAGATAGCAACCGATAATGCCATGGTTACCATGCCTGGCGAGCATCAATAACATCTGAGATTTATAGAAGTCTATTCAATTAGTGGTCAAAGGATACGAACAAAGAATTTTCAAAGTAAAGATTGCCAACTATCAACAACCACATGAAAGACTGCCCTAAGTCTGGGGTGGGCAAACTACAGCTCATGGGCCAAATCCAGCCCAGGGCCTGTATTTTTTTATGGTACACAAGCTAAGAATGTTTTCTTTTGTTTTCATGTTTTAAAAGTACAATAAAATTTTATTTAAAAATGTAAAAACCATTCTTAGCTCATAGGCAGTACAATTTTCCCATCCCTGCAATAAGCCACTAATGTTAAGAGAAATGCCAATTAAAATCATTTAGGTTTCATTGCACACCCAGCAAGTTGACAATGATGACAAATGCTGGAAATGGTCAATACCAGAGGGACAAGAGACAAGATATAGAAAGCATTTATTAAGCACTTATTTTATTTCAAACATTGTGCTAAGCAGTGGGCCAACATAAATGCAAACAGGATAGTTCCTGACATCAAGGAGCTTATGTTCAAATAGAGGAAGACAATGGTGCAGGAAAATAGCGGGGGAAGGGGTACGCCCATATGGCATGCCCTTTGATACAGCATGCCCTTTGAAACGGCATGCCAAGGGTGCAACAGGAAATGTCGTGATGGCCTGGCTCCCAAAAGCCTTCACCTCTCATGGCTGACGGAAGCCAGCAAGAAAGACAAAACCAATTTCCCTTCTTTCAGTAAAGATGTGGGGAACTAAATGTTGCATATAGCATTAGATATAGCCAATGGGTCAGAGGTTTTGATTAGCTATTTGTCTTTGTTACTAGGTGGGATTCATGGGGGGAATGGGAGGGGGAGGGTATATCAGGAAATGACTATGATGTAAAAGGAAAAGTCATTAATGAGACCTTTTTTTTTGTTAAAAGCTTGCTTAAATCATTTCTACAAAGCTGTGATATTCAATATAGGAACTTCTTTTCCATTCTGTATTCTACTGGGAACCAGCTGTGCCCAACTCCTCACCTCGGAATGTGAGAAGTTTAATAGGAAAATACAGTTACTAGATAGATTCCCAAACGCTGAAACATCCCTTGAACACTCCGGGGCAGCAATATCTATCTCATGCTCACTCACTAGCTAGCAGATTTCCTTTTATTGCCAAAATCTATTCCCTTGTCTGTCTTCTATTTGTCTAACAACCCTCCACAGCTTCCCACAATTTCAGGAAATGGGGAAGCATATAATCAACTGGGAAGCAGTAAATTGGAACCCTCTGCTCCAGCTGGGCTCTCATCAATGCCCCCTCCCCCAGCCTCAAGACTAGGTCGGTCACTGCAGTTCTTCATATGCCTGAAAAAAAAAATTCTAAATCACTTCCTGATTTTAGATGACCATGGAGAAACAGGCACAATTTTTTTTAGTGAAGAAATTGATTATTTTAACCTCAAGGTGGCTGCTCATTTTTATTGTCAGTTTAGATGCAGTTATGGTACACAAGGTGAAAGCAGGTTAGCAAAGCATGGCCCTCTGTGATTCAGCATACTTGGAGGAAGACCTGAATTCAAATTCTACCTTAGCCACTAATTGTATGATCTTGGTCAAAGCACTTTCCCATCTCTGTGCCTTGGTTTCCTCATCTGTAAAATGAGGAGGTTGAATTTGATGGACTTTATGTTCTCCTTCATCTTGATATCTATAATCCCATATTCCTATGACATTGGTTAAAACATTATCCTTCACTATGACTCGGCTTCCTCATCTGTAAAATGAAGGAGCTGGACTCCACAGTCTGCTAAAGTTCTTCCAGCCTTAAGTCTGTCATCCTAGGAGTGGGAATTAGGAGACCAAACTCTGCTACCAATTTGGTGTGGGTGACCTTGGGCAAATGACTTCCCTTCTCTTGGACTCCATTTCCTCCAAGTGCCAAGTAAGGCACTTCACTGGACTATGAGTCCCAAAGTACTTTTCACTTCTGGCAATCAATATGTCTGTGAATTAAGGACATTCTGAAAAGGTCACCAGCTCCAATGCCTTTTTAGTTACTAGGGTATCTGCCACACAGAATCCTAGGGATTCCTGTTAAAATGCTCTGGAATCAATCAAAAACAGTGAACCTAAGAGGCATTCAGTCAATAAATGCCATTTGTCAAAAGTCAAAGTGTTTGCCCCTAGTCTTAATTCTCAAAGCCTCTTTAATAATGGCTCAGTTCAAGAGACTAGCTGGGCTGCTTGCTACTACCTTGGGCCTTGAACCTATAATCTTATCCTTGGATTGAACCTCCAATGAGGGCCCAAGCTCCTAGTGAATTCTAAGGTACTATGTGATGTCAGGGTTATGAATAAAATGAAGACATCTTTTAATTGATTATTTATTTTCTTTGAGGCTTGGCTAATGATGGGAGGTAGGAGTAATTTTCAGAGCAATGGGATGGAATTGACTGTTTATATACACAAATTAGCCCCATAACCTCCTCCTGAAGAAGGACATCCAAATTAACTGATGAGGGGAATCAGCCAGAGTGGGAATACCAACTTAGATGGCCATTTGGGGGAACCAACACATTTATTAACACAATGGACCAAATGAAGGCCCCAATTCCCTCCACTGGGACATTTAGTCATACTTGCAATGCTGCAGACCAAGTTTAGGCCTCTTGGGCCTGCCAGCAGTAGCTGGAGCCATCTTAGCAACTTTCTGACTAGCCTCACATTGGATGGATCTGCCTTTTCTTTAAGTACCCTTATGCTGGTACCAAAAGTTATTGGAGGCAACCCCTCCCCTGACTGCCTGCATTTCTAACTCTAGGCACCCAAGATGGGCATCTCACTGCAAAGCTCATCTTCATCCCCTCTCTTACATACTCATCATTAGCGAGGAAGACTACAAGCTACTCAGTGGGAGGGGAGCTCCAGGAGTAACTTTCTCCCTGACAAAGTTGGCACTTTCACACACAGTTCAGCTTCACATGTTTGGCTGGATGACTCAGGGCTGCTTTCTACAGCCCCATATCACAGTGGCTCTGTGACATTTTGGGGTCCCAGCGTGAGAAAACATGCAGAAAAGGAAAGAGGGTAAAAAGTGGCAGGACTTCCAACCTTTTCCCCGCAAGGGACTCAAAGTGAAATCAAGAAGAATGGAGGGCAATGGCAAGTGAAAGTCTGGGTCGGCTTCCTCAACCTCTAAGTCTTCCTTGAGAGGTCTTCTTGTTCATGGCTGAATGCGTCTGGCACAGTTGTTTCAGTCCATTTTCTCCACTACTGTTATTTCACCATTGATTAAGACTTACAGTTAATGCCAATACACATACAGAACTGACCAAATTATAGTAAAAAGGTTAAGTTTAGGAAGTGCCAAATGCTCAAAAAAGACAAAAATTTCTTTACATAGTCGGTAACATGATGAAAATGACCTTATGGGCAGTCAATCCATCTGATTGATTTCTTGCCTCTATAAAAATCTTTATGAGAATTGTCTAGACTAGGGCTTCTTAAACTTTTCCCATTTGCGACCCCTTCAAGTGCTTCTTAAACTGTGGGGCTGTTATGGGAATGGGAATTTAAAATCTTCCCTGCCCCTTTGACAGGCTTAAGTGACTCTGAGAAACTTCCTTGATTTGAAAATATACTCTGCCCCCTAATAGGCTAAATGTGGTCACCTGGAGCCTGTGGTAGGAGGCTTGGTTTTCAGGAATGCCCACACCTTGATGCTGTGTGATTGGGCAGTGGGTCAAGAGGGTTGTGACATTCTCTGACTCAGGAGAAGGCTATATAATCCCTGATGTGAGATTTTGTTTTGGGGTTCACTTTGAGAAGAGTTATGTGATTTGAACAGACAAGACTCGGGGCAGCCACTGATACCCCGTAGAGAAAACACCGGCTCCCCAGGCTTTGAAAACACAGATGTTGATGCTTCCCTCCCTGGTAACTGACTAGGTACGGATGTAATGGTCAGGCAGCTGGAAGCCTGTCTGCTGATCTATTTCTCTCTCTGTGTTTTTTGTCTGTTTGTAACCTTTGTATTTTCTGAAGTTTGGGGTGCTGACCTTTTCCCCCTGAACTAGGTAAATGACATATGTTTGATTAAAGCAAGATTGTAAACACATTCTGAGTTGTTTTCCTTTAGAAAAGCAGATCTAAGAACCTATGTTGGCAGCCACCTTGGGTATGCTGGGGTTCTTGCTGCTAGAGGGATGTGACCCTGGGTCGTGACCCATAGTTTACCAAGCACTTGTCTAGACTTGCTTTAGTCAGCAGTCAACAAACATGTATTAAAGAAGTTACTATGCACCAGATACTAAATATGGGGGATGCAAGTGATGGCAAAAATAGTCCTTGCCCTCAAGGAGCTGACAATATAACGGGGACATACTGAGTGGAGACAACATGGATAAATAACTAGGGACATATAAGATATCTCTATCTCTATATCTATCTACATCTGTAGATATATAACTGTATATGATAGTTTTCTATATGTGTGTATCTAGAGATAGAGAAATATGGATATATGCAGGGTGTACAAAAAGTCTTAGTATAGTTTGAAGCTTTAATAGCTTAAACTATGTATAAATACATACAAACGAACACATACAGAAAATAAATGGAAGGAAATCTGAGAGGAGAAGACCCTGAACAGCTGGCAGTAAGGAAAGGCCTCCTGCAGAAATTGGCATTTTAGCTGAGAAATAAGGAAATCTAGGGATTTTGAGAGGCAGAGGTGAAAAGGAAGAGCTTTCCAGGCATACAGGACAGGAAGTACGAAAGCAAAGTTATAAGAGATGGGAGATAGAGTTTCATGGGAAAAGAACAACAAATAAAGCAGTATGGATGGATTGTAGAGAGCATAAAAGGGAATAATGTATAAGAAGACTGGAAAGGTAGGAAGGGACCATGTCATATTGGAGTTAAGATGTCAAACAAAAGATTTTATATTTGATCACATTGGTAACAGAGAGTCACTAGTTTCTCAAGGTGATGGGTAAAGCATAAACTTTAGGAAAATCACTTTGGCAGCTGTGTAAAGAACAGATTAGAGTGGAGAGAAAAGTGAAGCAGGAAGACATACTAGAAAGCTACTGCAAAAGTCCAGGAAGGAGTCGAGGAGGGCCCGAACAAGGTTGGTGGTTGTGTAAATGGAAACAAGAGGATGTATACAAGAAATGTGATAAAGGTAGAAATGACAAAATCTGGAAAGTAAATGCATTTATGGGGTGAGTGAGCATGAGGAGTTGAGAATGACATTAAGGTTGTGGGCCTGGGTGACTGAGAGTACCATGGAACCCTTGATAAGGGAAGTTTGGAATGGATAAAAATGAGTTCTGTTTTTGACATGTTGAATTTGAGATGCCCATGGGACATCCAGTGTCAGATGTCCAATACGCAGTAGTGATAGGGAACTGGAGCTCAGGGGAGACTAGGGGAGATGAAAATATAATAAGGGAATAAGTGAGCTTTTGCAGATGATTTTCTACAGGGGATCACATCTTTGTCATTACCCAACTGACTGTTATGTGTAGAGAATAGAATATTCTGCTACATCATCAATTGTTTACTTCAGGACTTTAGGGATGTGTGACAATTCTGCCATCATGAGTATTATCTCCACAAAGACAGATTACGACACAACTGCAGATCACAGTTCATACTTTTCAAGGATTCCTATGCTAAAAAATCCATCACTTTATAGCCAATGTGATAACAAGTCTCTCTTACTCTAACCTTGAATGGTCTAGTCCTTGGATGTCTAAAATAAATTCTATCAAAGAGATCTAACTTTAAAGTCTTTCCAGGGTCACCTCCACATTATAATGAGTTATGGAAACAATACTTTATCAGAAATGGTTGAATCAAAACACCTCAATCTATTGCCTGTCTCCCTTTCTCCTCATTCTATTTTTTCTTTTTTTTTTAATAAAAAAATTTATTTCTAGGAATAGCCCCAGGTACTTGCTAAAGGCTCATTTCAACAAGTGCTCTGCTCAATATGGTTCCTCATGCAAGTAGGCATTCATTAAATATTTATTGTGTGGAGAGCACTGCCTTAAGCTCCATAGGGGAAACCAAAGCAGTTGAAAGTTCAGTCTTTGCCCTCAATAAGGTGACAAACTGGTGGAGCAACCAAAGTTAATGTATAAGAAAAAACAGGAGTCAAGCAAATGACAGATGATAACATATTAAGTGTTTATCTGGGCCACTATGGCCAAGGCAAAAACAATAATCATTTTGCAATGAGGTTAGTTGGGGAAGGCTTCTAGGAGGTGTCTTGGGCATCTGATGTAGCTATGAGGAACACTGAAGTTAGGAATTATTAAAATGTAGAAGATGTTGGAAAATTTATTAGGATGAGTGACAGGATGAATAATGTTAGAGCTAGGACTTAAGGTTTTGTATCTGCCTACCCAATTTGTTTGGCCATTTGAACTGGTGAATAGACCCTTCACTATGGGTTAACTGAATTTGCCAGTTATTAGTAATGAAATTTGAAGATCCCTTTGTATTGCCAAGCTGACAGGTACTTGTCGCCTAGTTTCAAATTGAGCCTCTGTTAAAGAAAGAGAAGGTATAATCACACCCTGTTGCTGACGTGACAGGAAGGGGCTGAACAGGGAGAAGCTAATACTGTATACAAGTAAGAGCACAAGCTGGAAAGTCAGAACTTCTCGGTGTGGGGAGAGGGAGGTGAGAGTGAATTTACTAGGGTAAGTACTGTGGAGGCAGGGCAGCTGCTGCCGGAGAGAGGGAGAGGGAGAGAGAGGGAGACAAAGAGAGGGAGAAAGAGGGAGAGGCAGGGGAGAGAGAGACAGAGAGAGAGAGAGAGAGAGAGAGAGAGAGAGAGAGAGAGAGA
>NW_027186995.1:0-96330 GCF_028583685.1 Petaurus breviceps papuanus | reverse complement strand
AAAGTTTCTTGCCAAAGATTGGATTGTATTCAATATCGGAAGGGAGGGAGTACAGGGCTAGCCTGCAATGACCTATTAAAGAAGCTAATGATACTGAAAAGTCTTTAGTTTCCACTTCTCCACCTCTCTTTCCCCTCCTTTCCCCCTTTGTCTCCTGCCTTCTCCTTCTTTCCCTATGACACTTACACATGGCAGTTCTACAAGGCCACAACTGTAGAAAGTTCCATCCATAATGATGCCAGTGAAAAGTTTCCTGTAGGAGGTTAGATTTTAGGAGGGACTTGAAGTAATAGAGTGTAGGGTTCCTCTGGCCCAACTTGTACTTAATGACACTATGCATTGGCACCCTGCCGTTGTGACCAGTACCTGGATTTGTTTCAGAATCAGGAAGTAGGGGGGCAAATGGGGAAAAGGAGAGAGGGAGAAGGAGATAGGGAGGGAGAGAGAGCCAGAGAGAGATTGTATTCGATATTGGAAGGCAGGGAGTACAGGGTTAGCCTGGAATGACTTATTATTAAAGAAGCTAATGATGCTGACATGTCTTTAGTGTCCAGTACTTTCCACAACTCCTTACATATATTCGAGACTCCTCAGAAAGACAGAAGTCAAGCCCATTGGCTTATATTGACCAGGCACTAGCCTCTTTCCCAGTTTTAGAAAAATAGGCCATTAGGTAGTTTTTAGCCTAGAGCCTTCTTTACACTCACCTGGGTGTTTGTGTCAGAGATCCCCTGCTGGCAAGGACTTGGCTCTCCCATCTGTCTGGACTTCCATTATCCTAAGAAGGGAGTGCACCCAGGCCTGGAGATGTGAATTCAATGAGCAAGGTCCGCTTCTTTCTTTCTCTCTCCCCCTACAGTCTCGCTCGCTTCCCTACTGTCTCCCTCTCTTCCTCTACCTCTGTGTCTTCCATTTTTCCCTCTATATTGTCCCTACTTTCCCCCCTTTTCTCCTGCCTCCCCTTTTCCATATGACACTTACACATGAGATTTGTAGAAGGTCGTAAGTGGAGTAAGTTCCATCCATTATGATGCCAGTGAAAAGTTTCCTGTAGCAGGTAAGAGTTTAGGAGGGATTTGAAGCAATATAGTGTAGGATTACTCTGACCTAACTTGTGCTTTGTGACATTATGCATTTGCATCCTGTCGTTGTGACCAGTACCTGGATGTGTTTCACAATCAGGAAGGACGGGGGCAGATGGGGAAAGGGAGAGAGGGAAAAGGAGATAGAGAGGGAGAGAGAGAGAGACAGAGAGAGACAGAGACAGACAGGCAGACAGACAGACAGACAGAGGGAGGGAGAGAGAGAGAGAGCAGCAACAATCCAGCTACCAAAGGCGTAATACACAGAGCTAAACTAAATAATAGCAAAAATAATTTTTAGGAACAAAAGCCCTAAAATTTCAAATCCAATTTCAATTTCAAAGGAAAAAGGAAGAAAGAAGAATAGCACTTCTAGATTTTGAACTATATTATAAAACAGTAATAGAAAAACTATTTGATACTGGTTAAAAAAACAGAAAAATAGATCTGTAGAATAAGGGAGAATCAGAAATAAATGAATTCAATAATTTACTGTATGATAAACCTGAAAGTATAAATTATCCAGGAAAGACCTCCCTATTTGAAAAGAATTGCTGTAAAACTACAAAGTCCTTTGGTAGAAATTAGGTCTAGGCCAGGTGTTCTTAACTTGGGATCCACAGATTGATTTCAGGGGGTCCACAAACTTGAATGGGGAAAAATACATTTTTATTTTCACTAAACTCTAATTGAAATTCAGTACTTCCTTCAATTATGAATGTTTTTTAAAAAACACTGTTGACAAGAGAGGCCCACAGATTTCACTAGACTATTATAGGAGTCAATGACATAAAAAGGTTACATCTTAGCCCAGATAGGACCATAAGCTAAAAATAAATATATGATTTGATGACTGAAGATAACCATATCCAGAAACTTTCATTTCTCTGGCTAGAGGGTGAAAAATGTAACCACATACAGGATAGAATTAATTACATACAAAGAAAAAGATCATTCTGATCACATGAAATTGAAAAACTTTTACATGAACAAAATTCATGTAACTAGTTAGTATAAGGGAAATGACTAAAAAAATATTTGTATCCAATATCTCTGATAAGTTCTGATATCAAAGATATATAGACAACTAATGGTAAACAAAAATAAGACTAAAAGCTTTTACCCAATAAAAGAGTGGTCAAAAGATATCAATGAACAGTTCTCAAAAGAAGAGTTACAAGCTATTAATAACTATATGCAAGAATGGTGAAAATGATTAATAATAAGAAAAATGCAAATCTCAGCAACTCTGGGATTTCATCTCACATTAAGCGATTTTATGGGAAAAATATTATGTGGATACTCAGCATTGATGGGGATGAAGAAACAGAGGAAGACTCATGCCTGGCAGAGTAGTGAATTGGCCCAACCATTTTGGAAAGTCATTTGGAATTATGCTAAGAAAGTGACTAAAATGTCTACATCTTTCAACCCAGAGATCCCATTGATGGCCACAAACCCCAAAGAAAATGGAAAAAAAAGAAGAGAAAATTAAAGAAAGGACCCACAGATAACCAAAATGACTATAACACCACACAAGAAAGAACCCTTGCTTTCAGGGTTTCAGATTTCAGGTTGGGTCAGGATGGCCTATAGTCCCTGCTGTGGCCAGGCTGAGGCTGGTGAGTTGCTTGAGTGAGGGACTTCTGAGCTGCACTAAGACTCAAACCAATCTGGGAGGCCACACTAAGTATGACACCAATATGGAAACCCCAGACACTCTCCCAGGAATTGCAGAGAAAGTATAAACTTGCATTAATCTAATTCCCATTTTGTTACAAAGGCCATTTATCTACTTTATATTTTGCTCTGATGCCTAATTCAGAATACTATGAGTCCATCCCCTAGCCAAGGGGATTCGAGGACTAGAAGAATTAAACTATCATGAGGTCTCACCGAAATAGAGTTCTGCTCTGTGAATCCTAAGAAGACCACCATAGTCAGCTCTCAGGGCGAAGGTCTCCCTCCCAAACTCTGTTGCATTAAAGTATTTCATGTGTATCTGTAATCATATACTTTATACACATAGATATATATATATACATATATATGTATGTATGTGTCATGCACATTTATCATCTCCGCTAGAAAAAATACTTGTGAGAAGGAACTGTGCCATTCTTTGAACTTGCAGCCCCAAGCACCTAGCACAGTGCCAAGAACACCATAGGTACTTAATATGTACTCACTGATTGATGTGTTGATTTAAGAGTGTACAGTAATAATTCTTTTCTTTTTGGAGGGGCGAAGGCTGGGCAATTGGGGTTAAGTGACTTGCCCAAGGTCACACAGCTAGTAAGTGTTAAGTGTCTAAGGCCGGATTTGAACTCAGATCCTCCTGACTCCAGGGCCAGTGTACAGTAATAATTCTACCACTGTTTTCTGGTCAGCCTTTGACTGGGGGAGATTTGGCCTTAGCATTGTGCCACTTGATAATACCATGCCTCTGTTTAAGTTCACTAACTGATTTGTTATTTTAAAAAGTTATTAAATAATAAGGGAGAAAAAGGAGATATTACTCATGTTTGTAAGATCACATATATATATATATGCATGGTGTATGTATGTATGCACACATGGATGTGGGAATAACAACAGTATTGGATTCTAAAAAGTGAAATCTTGCTCTAGGGCTCCCTTTAATAATCTTATGCGGCTCGAAAATTACCACCTAGATAATTGGGCTCCACAAATCTGAGTTCAAATGGAATCTCAGAGCCTAATGTTGTTCCCTAATGACCGTTATTAGCTTCATCTTTATCCTCTGAAATATTTCGCTTGTGCTACTTCTTAGGCCTCAGCAATGTACTTTGTCTCCATAGCTCTATTTAACTCAATGTGAGATGTATTTTATAGCTGTCTGCCCTGAAATGGCTATGACAGGTAGCACTTAGGGAGCACGATGAACATGGTGACTGTTTCAGTGCCCGGGGATGGATTTATTCAGAGGGCTTTTTTTCCTGAACTTTCACGCCTTGTGAATCATAGATGATTGGAAATTGAATCTGGATGCCAGTCTCAGCAACTGTGTCATTTTTTCAAAATAATTCAGTCACCCCCCTATTGTCCCAACTCTGCAGACTATCACTTACCAGGTGGCAATGCCCCAACACAAGCCTAAGTTTCAGAAATGTCTGCTTAGGAGTATGTTGGATAAACATTTTCCATTGTCAACAAAGACAACCATAAGCAACATTCATGCTTTTCTTTGTAGAAACATTTTTTTTAATGACAACAAAACACCTTACCTATAAGCTAGTAAAAACCAAAACATGTCTATCAATCGCCATGTATCAATTTACATCGTGTTGTATCATATACATATATAATGTAGGGGTGGCACCCAGCAAAACAGAAGTCTGAGATGGGATGGATGCTGGCCACACTGCAGCAGAGCAGAAGATGTCCTAGAAATCATATTGGGACTATAGTATGTGTGAATCAGTCATTGGTATGCTCCCAAGCACCCTTGAACATACAACATGTGGGGTACAAGTGGAAGAAGGAGTGCTGGATTTTAAACAAAGGATCTGAATTCAGAATTCTGGTTCAATACTCATTTCCTGGGTGACCTTGAGCAAGACATTTAATTTATCTTGGCTTCATATTTTTTCATCTGTAAAATCAGACTAGAGATGATCAATAAATAAGGTCTCTTCCATACCCAAATCTATGATCTTGGAAACAGAAAAAGGGAGAAAGAAGCATTTATTAAGTGCCTTCTCTGTGCCAGGCACTGTCCTAAATATTTTATAAACACCTTATTTGATCTGCACAATAAAGCAGGGAGACAGGTGCTATTATTATCTCCATTTTACAGTGGAGGAAACCAAGGTAGGCAGCAATTAAGTGACTTGCTAAAGCTAGTGAGTGTCTTAAGCTCAATCTGAACTCAGGCCTTCTGGATTCCAGGCCCAACACTCTACCCTGAATTACCAAACTGCCTAGGATGAACTGTAGTATAGCATGCAAGGATCCAGAAATTATGCATGTTGCCATGTAAAAAACATTGGATTTGTTGTTGAAAGATGTGGGTTCAAATCCTAGCTTTGCTCTTTACTACTTGTATGAGCCTGGGCTTTTCATCTTTTCCTCTCAGGGCCTGACCCTGATCAGCATGTTTCTCTATGAATGAAATGAAATGAAATGAACGGTGTGAGGTTTCTTCCAGCTCTGACACCCAATGACCGAATATCCTCTGTCTACTTGGTATGGGTCAGGGCTTCACTCAAATCACATCTAGTTTTGGCCTTTGTCTCTTTGATTTTTCATGCTCTTAGGTGAATGAATATCCAGATGAAATGAACCAGGCTATGACCCTGCAGCCATAAGAGCACCAAAAAAGTGAGTCCAGAGCCAAGCCTGAGTAGGTAGCAGCAACAACAGCTTAGCCCAGTGAGGCCACAGCATAAACCTTAGGAGCAATCTGTAGGCCACGGCCCAGGTGTAAATCTCCCTGGTAGCAGAGCCACCCAGGATCACCGGGACTCCCCAAGGCTGTCCTAAGCTCTCTTCTCTCTCCTTCTCTCAGAGACATTATCAGCTTCCAGCTCTATGGAGGTGAGTCCCAGATCTAGAGCTCTAGCCCCTGGCATCACCAACTATCTATTAGACATTTCCAAGTGGACATTCCGGAAGCGCCACAGAATCTCCATCAAAGGCACGACCTATCTTCCCTCTCCCCGAATCAGAATCTTGGCATCATCCTCTACTTCTCACGTTCCATGTGTCCAGTCAGTTGCCAGCTTTGCCAAAGTCTATCTTGATGACATCTCTCACGAATGATGCTTTTTTTGCATTATATATAGCCACTGCTACAAACACTATCTCATTTGAGCCTCACAACAACCCTGGGGGATAGGTGCTATTAATATCCCAATTTTACAAATGGGGAAACTAAAGCAGGTACAGGTTAAGTGACTTACCAGGGTCATGCAGTTAATAAATATCTGAAGCTGAATTTGAACCTGGGATATCTTGACTACTTACATGATAATCATGATGACTAAATTTAAAAAATTATGATGTGCTGACACTGTACTTCAAAATGGAGAGATACAATGATGAAATGAAAACCAGTCCAATACTCTACTACCCAGCTGCCACCCAGATTATTGCCAACAGTCTCTTAATTGGTCTCTCCCCACTCTAAATAATCATTCACACGACAGTTAAAGTGATTTTCCTTAAGCAGAAATTTATCATGTCACACCCCTACTCAATAAACTCCAGTGGCTCCCTGTCACCCTTAAAGCCCTTTACAACCAAAGCCAAGCTCTCTTTCCAGCCTCAGTGGACTTCACTCCTCCACCTCTTCCACTCTGAAATCCAGACAAACCAGCTTTCTTTCTGTTCCTCATACACAACACTCTAAATCCCATCTCTCTGCCTTTGTACTCACTCATACCAGGAATTCTAACCCTCTTCACCTCTGCCTCACAAAATCCCAAAGTCATATATAGAATTGAGAAGAACCAGTAGACCTTCAAAAATGGTACATGGAGGGGTGGTGAAAACAGGCGACAGAGGCATATTGATGAGACCTGTCAATTTAGTTGCATATTAATAATAATAATAAAAATAACTAGAATTTATATAGTACTTTAAGATTTGCAAAGTACTTTAAATATATTATCTCATTTTGTCCTCACAATAACCCTGAGGGGTAGGTGTGATCATTATTCCCATTTTACAGATGAGAAAACCAAGGCATGTAACAGCTTTCTGAAACATTTTTTTGCCATATTGGTGCTAAAATTCAATTCTGGCAAAAGAAATAACACAAATCCGTGTAATGGGGCTTTCTACTGTGATTGAGGTGGGTGAATCCAGTCTTCAGGGTGAGAATGCAATGAGAAATTGGGGGGTTTCCATGACTTCGGGGGATGGTCCTGATCGTTTCTCTAGCATGGTGCAGAGGAAATGAAAGCTGGATGTGGAGTCAGAGGAACTGAGGCCACCTATCCAGGTAACCATGGGAAAGTCCTGAGCTCCCTAGGATTCACTTTCCCTGTCTGTATATTGACATAGTTGGTCTAGATAACCCTGAGGTTCTTCTCAGACCTAAATCTAAGATTTTTAAAATCTTTACTGAACCTGGGGACCAGCTCTGCCTTTTGAGGGTTCTCAGAGCAAACACAAAGGGCAAGTAAGGATGGGGATAGGGATGAGGGTGGAGGGGAAGCTGGAGAGTCCTCTAGTGGCCAAACAGGACATTGCATAATCCTTAGCTAGCAAGTAAAGGACATGGCCTGCTGCTCTCTTCCTAAGGAGGTGGCTATGTGTTCAGGGATGATAAAAAGGGGTGAAGTCAGTTTCTATTTTTGCTGAAAGGCAGCCTGCATGAAGTCATACAGAATAGCACTATGGAAGGTTAGAGCGGGAAGGGTCTTTAGAAACCACTGAGCCGGACCCCTCTTCCAAATGGACAAGGAAAAGAATCTGCCTTTGATCGTACAGGAAATTAATGACAGAGTTAGGCCTCTTAGCAACCAGTTGAGACCTTCTGCTATTGTTCCACAAAGTGGTACAGAGGGCAGGAGGTATTTGGGGCTTGACAGTCCCCTCAAACCCCACTCCAGCCTTGGCTCTGACCTCTGAGCCTTCCCCCAATGGTTGGCTTTCTTGGGACCTTCAATGCCATGCCATAGGATGTCCATTTTGACAAAGTAGCTATCACCTGAATGTGGCATTCATGATAACAAGACAACAAAATCAGCTACTACTTCAAAACACTTTCCAAAAATTCACTGTCATTCATATTGTCAAACTTAGCCTTCTAGGCCAGGAGGCCAATCTATTGTGCTATCTTGAGAAGGTTTTAATTTAACATTTGTTTCAAATATACATGAGCGGAATAGCTCTGAGAAGGAAAATCTGTGTGCTTAACAGTGAAGATTTAACGACCTTTCTGAGGGTGCCATATATCTCCCCAAATGGTCAGAGTTGTGGAAATGGGACTGTGCCTTATTATTCTTCACCCATTGTCATTTCACAGATTCCTTTAAGTCTTTCCTTAGGAGTCTGTGGCTTTAATTCATCTTGAGCTAATGTAATCATGGACACACTTGTTCCCAGAGATTTATTCATCCCCAAAACACTGTAATGGTTTAAACTGTACTACGTGGCACCAAAATGCTGCAACATGGGCCCAATCTAATTTTGCTCCCCAAGTTTGTGGGATTCTTTATGGTTTAGGCCTTCCCCTGACCCTTCCCAACAAGCTGGTGATTTCATCAGATTTGGGGAACACTAGATATTGAAATTCCCTCCTCTAATGTACAGCAACGGCTCAGCATTAACTCCTGCAATATCTGAGAGAGTTATCGGGGCACTGAAGGGTTATGTGACTTGTCAAAGGTCGTCTAGTTATTAAACGTGGCAAAACCTGAATGTAGGCATACCTGGCTCTGCAGCTAGACCCCTGCTACCCACAATACCATGATGCCTCTCTGTGTGCCACGTGACCATAATGAAAGTACTCACCAGCTGTTCTTCTCTCCAATGGAGATTACAGTCAAGCTACCACCAAAATAAAATCAAGTGAAGGGATCATTTCAAAGTTACACATTTTAAAAAGTAACTCAAACTACATCCCTCACAGCAAGTTGCTTTGCAGAAGTAAAAAGAAAAACAATGGGAGAGATCCAAATGAGATCCAAAGAATGAAGATTCTAGATCCAATGCAAGATGCTTCAGAGGGAAGCCAATCACAAAGTGTTCATATGGACACCACCATGCAGCACAGTGAGGGCACCTCACTGCAAAGAACACTCAAAGTTGTCAAGCCTCTTTCTTCAAGGCCACCCTGTCAGGGTGGGAGTGCAAGGGTTATTTATGGCCATTTCATAACATCCATTTTATAGATAAGCAAACCAGGGGTAAGACAAGTAAAAATGGAAACTTGACTTCACTCCTTTTTATCATCACTACACATACAGAGAGCAGCAGGCTATCCTGAGATTAGTCCATTACTTTTCCAGCTGAGGAATGTACAATGTACTGTTTGCCCAATTTAGAATCCTAGATTAAGATTCAAAAGGAACCTTAGGGCCATCAAATCAAACAGCTTCATTTTACAGATAAGGAAACTGAGCCCCAGAGTGGTTAGATAACTTGCCCAAGGCCCTATGGGTATTGGGTAGCAAAGCTGGCATTTGAACCCATGTTCTCTGATTCCCTGCTTGTCATATTGTGTTTCTAGGTATTTTCTAGCTAGTAAATGATCAGGGTTTTTCCCCCTGATACAATCATCAAACTGGGAAACTGTCCAACTATAAACAACCCCAAATGGAAACATTATTTAGTTCTACCTAGCCATCACCAAACAATAGAGAAACCACTATTAGACTAGATTGCCTTATATAGAGGACCCTGATATAGGGCTACATATAGAGGCAGAAAGGTAGGAAAGCTCATCAATAAATGTGAAAACTTCAGAGGCCCTAGTGATAATGTAGATGACTTCAAATCACTTCAGGTACATTTATAGAATTTTTCGAAATCAGAACTGAAAGGTATCTTAGAGATCTTCTAGTCTAATACCTTAATTTAACAAATGAACCAGTTGAAGCCCAGAATGGTCTCATAGTTTATCCAGGAAACGACAGCTAAGAGATAGTAGAGGCCTGACTAAAACTAGGAAGTTGGGGGAGCACAGACAAAGCATTTCTTCGTGCTGAACAAAACTAATAACATGTGGAAACTAAAGGTGTGCCGATAAATTAGAGAGTGGCTGAAAAAACTATGGTATATGAATGTATTAGAATACTATTAGAACATAATAAATTATGGAAAGGATAGTTTTAGAGAAACCTGGGAAGACTTGTATGAACTGATTCAGATAAGCAAACCAAGGTATAGCAGCAAGCATCCCAGCGTCTCCAGGGTGGCTGCTCACACAGGTTCTTAGATCTGCTTTGATAAAGGAAAGCAACTCAAAATGGGTTAACAAGCTTACTTTAATCAGTCAAACATATATCGTTTACCTCGTTCAGGGGAAAAAGGTCAGCACCCTGAACTTCAAAGTATACAGGCAGAATTATCAAGACAGAAACAGATCAAGTAGACAGCTTTCCAAACTGTTCAACCATTACATCCATACCAAATCAACATCTGGGTTTTTCAAAGCCGGGGGGGGGGGGGGCTCTGGACAACGGCTTCCCAGAATCCATATCAAATCACAGAACACTTCTCAAAGTGAGCCCCAAAACAAAGCTACACATTAGGGCTTATATAGCCTTCTCCTGGCTCAGAGAATATAACAACCTTATTGACTCACTGGCCAATCAAGAAGTATCTACTGAAAAACAAGCCTCCCACCCCAGGCTCCAGGTGCACTTTTAGCCTAGGGGCAGGGAAGATCTTTAAATTTACATTCCCATTACACAAGGCTAAGACAAGTAAGCAGAACTAGGAGAACAATTAATACTGTAACTACAAAATTAGAAAATGAACAATTTTAAGTCTTAAGAACTGATCAATGCAATGACCAACTGTGATTTGTGAGAACCAGTGATGAAGAATGTTCCCCATTTTCTGACCTAGAGGTGATGGATTAAAGATGCAGAATGTGTTATATAGTTATACAAAGACACAGAGAGGTAGAGACAGAGAAAGATGGGGTAGAGAAGAAAAGAGACAGAGAGGGAGCATTTCAATCCATGTCTGAATAACTGAAATCTTCTCATTCAGTCATTTCAATCATGCTTGACTCTTTGTGGCCCCATTTGGGGTTTTCTTGGGAAAGATATTGGAGTGGTTTGCCATTCCCTTCTCCAGACTGTATCTTTGTCTCTGTCTCTACCCCCCCCCACACACACATACATGCACATACAAGCAGAAGTGCTATTTGCCTTAATGATAATTTTCTCTTCTAAAAGTTGGAAGAGTGGATGGGGGTGGGGGGAGAGAGAACTGCTATTCTGAACTTGATTCTAGCTAATGAGGAGGAACTAGTGGCTGGAGTGAAATGTGATGGGAATGTTGAGGGGAAGGTACCCTTCTTCCCTAGCAGAGTATAGTAATGATTTTTAGATTATCACTATCACCATCATTTGTCCTTCCATCATGAATCACCAGAAATGGATGGCATTCTTCAGGCTTGACAAGTCTTAAGAAGTTATCTGGCATGTTACATATACACATGTACCAAGAAGACTAGTGGGCCAATCCATTAAGGTTGGGCCACTTTACAGTTGGGGAACTGAAGGCCAGTAGAAGATATATAACTTCCTAAGGGCACAGTTGGGGCCCAAGTATATATAGCGCATAGGCAGCTGACAAATGTTGCTCTTACTTTATTTGATGAACTATTTCCTTGACACTCAAACCTTCCCATCTTAACCCATTCCTTTGGTCACCTTTCATTATCATCAACCCTAATTTTCAGTTGCTGATTCTTGTTCTGTTCCTCTCAGTCTATATGTAATTACAATTAGTTGGGGAAACTGCCTTCAAAGCACATTTTTTCATTGTATGCAATCAGAGATTTCAGAGAATCCATAACCTAACATCATACAACTAAAACACTGTAAGGCATGTGGCTGTTCCCTCCATTGACACAGATTGTAATCCCCTCCATGACTTGGAGACATTCCCCATGAATGAACATGGCCAAAAAAGTCACTGGAAGATAAAAGATAAGAAATAATCAATGCAATACAAATCCATATAGACAGTTTATAATCAATAGTTCAAATTTCATCAAGCCTGTATTAAAAAAAAACATTTGAAAGATTTCTTATATCTTGTCAACTGCAGTGTAATAAAAAAAATAGACACCAAGTGCCATCTATTATCTGCCTCCATGACAAACAGGACCTGGAACAGAATAAGCAATTCTGTCTAATTCAGGGAAAACCATTAGTCACCTAAGTATGAAGGGATTTTCATAGTCCCAAATATTCCCAACTCAGTTCCTATTTTTTACATCCTTTTCACTAAAGAAATAAATGTTGGGTTTTGTTTCTCCCTAACACTGAGAAGGCCAAAGGACTCTATTGGAGTATTAGATGAAATGAGGTCTATAAAGAGCAGTAAAGTTCAAGAGAGGAGAGAAATAAAGGAAAAGGAGATGGAGGAGCACAGCAGAGAAAAACGTCTGAAATAATTTTGGTAACATCTTCATACAAAACAACGTGGGCTTAAGGAACAATATTTCATCTGTCACAAGGCTTGGAACAAAGTAACAGAAGGGAATCATCCAGGTATTTTCAACCAAATGACACTTATGAGTTCATTGTCTTTTTTGAACAATATGCTTCCACATTGTTATTAAGAAATAATAAAATGTTATTGAAAGGAGGCGAGCCGAGAAAGAACAGAATACATTTATGCCAAAACATTTTTGATTGACCTGCATTTCTATTCCAGAGTTAAGTTTTTTCATTCTTTTCATTTGAACAGTAGTGGGAGAATAGAGTGATTCTGAATGTACTAAACTTGCCCATAAATCCTGATTCACCATCCCAATGGTCCCTTATTGCAATGATAACTAACGGATATTATGCATCTGGCACGTGGAACCTGCAGATGTTAATGTTTTAGACTAATGATGTCAGCAATTTTCTTTTTCATTGGCATTTTGCTGTTGCAGTTAAATGACCCATATATCTCAAATGCTTTTCCACAAGTTTGGTTCTGCATATTAACACACAGCAGCTCACAGGAGAAGAACTCCTGCTGACAATTCATTTGGCCGGGGTGGAAACATGGGAATAAACAGGAAAGCCATGGTCTTTTCCCATCTTCCAGATGGGTGCAGCAACTCCAACATACTGAAGCACTGATATGAGGATATAAGTTCAGAGAGATTGTTGGTTTGGGGAGTCCAGAGATCTACACTCAGATCCTAATTCAGGCACTTATGAAGTGACCCTGGGCAGTATAAGCCTGCTGCGTATGATCCTGTCCCTGCGCAGGGTGACCCTACACAATTCTCTTCATCTCTCAGATCCACAGTTTCCTTATCTCTAAAATGAGAAAACATAAAATTTGCACTGTCTATATTACAGGATTTCCATGACAATAACATGTTTTGCAAATCATAAAGTACTATATAAGAGTGGTTTGTTATTATTGTCAAAAAAACTTTTTTCTCAAGAAAAATCTGGTTTAAAAGTTTCACATCACAGAATTAATATTCTGATTTATGTGAAATTTCAACAATGTAAATTCTTCCTCCAATGAGGCAAATACATGGTCTTTCATATTATATAATTCTTGACTGTGTCCTTCCATAACTCCACTATGGATAGTTCAGCCAATGGACTAATGGCCTTCCTCTAATTCACTTGAAATAATAAAACCAATGAGTACCCTAGAGGCGCCATTGGTAATCCCTTCATCTCAGTGCATGACTGTGCTAACCTCTTTTCCAATTATTTATCTCTCTGATATTTATCTTTTATGTCACTGCTCTTATACAAACCTTGCATTTTAGTCTCATCATTCCTGTGTGCTCCTTGGTTGACCTTCAACTTAATTATTTGGAGACTGTAATATTCTATGCTTTCCCATAACATAGTATCACCAGAAGAACCTTGCTACAAAGATAGTATTTTGTTTCTGGCATGACAAAAATTAATACATTCATAGTAAGATAGTTTTAAAAAAGTACAATAAATGAACAACATAGTACAATGCCCATTCAACTTCCTTCATGATTCTTATGCAGGGGTCAGTTACATAAACAAAAACCCCATCAGCAGGTAACCTCCCAAAACAGGAAGCTATGGTAATCCAATACATCACAGAGGACAAAGATGTTTCACAAAGGACACCCCCACCAGAATCTAATTTCCAATATGGGTATAATTATTCCAATCAGGAGGTTATGTGCTCACAGCAGGCACTCACCATGGCATGCTTTTCCCTACTACCCAAGACCTTTAATGAAGGCATAATAACTTAAGGCATCTAAAGCTCTCCTCTTCCCACCAGGCTGTGGGGAGAAAGGTAAAAGAAACAAACCCAGAACCATCAGGTGATGACTGTTTTAGCCACAGCAACACCCAAAGGCCAGCTATTAAAATAGAAAAAAGTTGTAATATGTTGGTGGAGGGAGTGATGATATTAAGAGATTCTTAAAGTATTCATGATTATATTCTCTCAGGGATCTGAGGGATTGTTTTTAACACCCTTCATTTAACAACAATGGATTCTAGCACTTGAATACACAAAAATGTGCTGATCACTATCCTGGTAATGAGCATTGCTTTTACCCATGTGCGCCGTGCACACACACACACACACACACACACTCTTTGGAGGGGGGTTGGCAAAAAAAAATTTAATCAAGCAACTATTTTAAATGGATGAGTAATCAGGTATTTAAGGGATAACTGGGTGGGTTCAGTGTATAGAGTGCAACACCTGGAGTAGGGAAGACACATCTTCACACATTTTATTAGCTGTGCAACCCTAGGCAAGTCACTTAACGCTGTTTGCCTCAGTTTCCTCATCTGTAAAATAAGTTGGAGAAGCAAATAGCAAACCATTCCAGTATCTTTGCCAAGAAAACTCCAAATAGGGTAATGAAGAGTCAGACACAACTGAAAACGACTTAACAACAATCATGTATTTACTTTAAATATATACATACATGCATGTGTATGTGTGTATATATGTAAAATATAAATACCTGATTACATGATATGGATTCTATATTTAGCTTCTTCTTTTCCCTTTCTACCAAAAACACTCCCAATTTAGCAGGTTTTCCAAAGCATAAAACTGCTTAGCCAAGTCGCTGAAATGTTTCATGCAAACCTTTGCTCTTCTACATTCTGCATTGGCCAGAGAGCTTCATCATCAAATGGACACAAAAGTGCCTTTTGCCATGGTGATTAGTAACTTTCAGTATAAAAATCGAGGAGACATTCCCAAGAACTATCTCCAGTTGCTGAGGAGCCTTGCTCAGCCATCCCTATTTGATTCCCTCCACTGGAAAATGAGGACGAGTTTAGCTACTGAGAGTAATGTGTGAACATGGAATGGAACCGGGGATTTATGTGAAGAAAATGAAGTGCCAAAGAGTGAGAAACAGGAACACAAAAAGAGAAGTGGGTGTGAGAAGGACTTAGAGAAATATGTAACATGCCAGATCAGTAAGTAAGGAGTCACTTATACTCTGCATATTAAAATATAAAATATATGATCAATGGTGTTCATGGTTGAATTTTGCTAATGTAATAAAACTGTTATTACCCAAATTAATCCATAGATTTAGGGCTGTACCAAATAATAAAAGGAAATCTGTGTAGAACTAGGCAAAATAATGACAAAATTCATTTGGAGGTATGAACACAAGAATAATAATGAAGAAAAATATGAATGAAGGGGAAATAGCATCACTAGACTTCAAACTATGCTATAAAACAGTAATCATCAAAATAATTTGGTATGAGTTGGAAAAAAACAAGGAAAGTAGATCACTAGAGCAACCCATATAATCAAGAGAGCCCAGTGTTAGATAAACCCAAGAATATAACTACTAGAAGAAAGACAACTTATTGTAGCAGCAAGGTGGTACAGTGAATAGAGCAATGACTCTAAAGTCAGGAGGACCTGAGTTCAAATCCCACCTCAGACACTTGACACAACTAGCTGCATGACCTTGGGCAAGTCACTTAACTCCAATTGCCTTGCCTTCCCCCTTTCAAAAAAAGGGAAAAAAAGACAACTTATTGGTCAAGCACCATTCAAAGAAATGCAAGGCACTTACCAGAAATTAGGATGAAATGGACAACTTATGCTGTACACTGTAAGAAGTTCTAAATAAAGGGACCTGAAAATAAAAGATCATATCATTTAAAAAAAAAGGAGAGGTGAGTGGAAGGAGATAAGCTTTCATAATTACAGCTAGAGAAAGCAATCTTGATCAAAAAAGGAATAGAAGTAATCACAAAAGACAAAAGAAACTGTTTCAATTAGATAAAATTTAAACATTCAAGCACAAGCAAAATAAATGGAATTGAAAAAAGAGAGTAACCATTGAGTAGGAAAAATCATTGTACTAAGCATCACTGATAAGATTCAGTTAGGCAAAAATAACTCTGATATAGAAACAACTGCAGCAGTAAAACTTAAAAAAAATAGTACTAAGACACTTAGGAAAGATACAGGAGGATTCACAAATTTCAGTAAACTAGGTACCCATCCTTAACATGAGACAGTATAGTCAGACTGTTCTATCATATTCAGTAGCAGAATTTAGTGTCAAGAAATACTGTTGGAGGCAGGCCTGGAAGGTGTGGCCGGCAGAGGCAGGCCCGGAAGGGGCCTGATCAACTTGGAGGGCAAGTCTTCCCACCAACCACAAGGTCCACTACCAGGCCTATCACCAAAGGGCTGGGACTGGAAAGAGCAAGGTAAGAAGCAAATACAGGGGCCCCTGTCCTGGACAGCAAACACTCCTGGGGCTACCACTTCATAGCCCAGAAATTTAAAAAAACAAGCCCCTTTCAGGACCTCCAAAGACTAGGATAACAGAGTGAACCTCACTTGCTCCAAACCCCCCCTCTGACCCTGAAAACATAGTAACTCTTGCCCCAGGGCAAAACCCTTACAGTAAAGGCTTGGGATTCCCAGAGGAAGGGCGTGGCTAGGGCCCTGCCTCAAAATGGGTAGAAACCAGACTACAAAGACAAAGACTCTGGAGTCCTACTATCCTCAGAGGGAGGAACCAACCCCAGAGGGAGACAATGTGGACTCCACATCCAAAGCTGAAACATCTACAGGGAATGGGTCCCAAGCACAGAAGGCTCTTCTAGATGAGATCAAAAGGAACTTTGAAAACCAAATGAGAGAGATAGAAGACAAAATGAATAATTCTCTCAAAACCAAAATAGCAGAATTAGAAAAATGTTATAATGAAGAAAACATCTCTCTAAAAAGAAAAGTGTATGATATGGAAAAGGAGTTCCAAAAATTAACCAAGGAAAATGATTTGCTAAAAATTAGAATCAACCAAAATGAAACAAATAACTCTATGAGGAACCAAGAATCAGTGAAACAAAACAACAAGAATGAAAAATTAGAAAAAGAGGTAAAATACCTCAAAGAAAAGATAACTGACCTGGAAAACAGATCCAGGAGAGGTAATCTGAGAATCATAGGCCTACCAGAAAATCATGATGAAAAAATGAGGCTGGACAACATTCTCCAAGAGCTCCTTAAGGAAAACTACCCTGAGATACTAGAACCTGAGGGTAAAATAGAAATCTAGAGAATCCACTGGACACCTGCTGAAAGAGATCCCAAACTGAAAAAGTCCTCGAAATGGTGGCCAAACTCCAGAACTACCAGATAAAAGAGAAAATACTTCAAGCGGCCAGAAAGAAAAAATTCAAATATCGAGGGTCCACAGTGAGGATGGCACAGGATTTGGCAGCCTCTACACTGAAAGATCGGAGGCAGTGGAATACAATTTTCCGGAAGGCAAAAGAGCTCAGGTTACAACCAAGGATCACATACTCAGCGAGACTGAGCATATTCTTCCAGGCAAAGAGATGGTCATTCAACGATATAACAGAGTTCCAGACCTTCCTGATAAAAAAGCCAGAACTCAATGGAAAATTCAACTTCCAATTACGAGATGCAACAGTGATGTAGAAAGGTAAACAAGCAAAACACACACACACACACACACACACCCTGCTATTTGATAAGAGCAAACTGGTTATAGACAAGTAGAGGGTATGAGTATAAAATACACAAAATGACAATTTAAAAAAATCTTATTAAGGGCTGCAAAGGGACTGCAATGTAAGAAAGGGAATGAATGAGTGGAAAAGGGTAAATTATGCCACACATAGAGGCATAAAAACTGTATAGCAGAGGAAAAGAAGGGAGGGAGATGGGAATCATATGAGCTTTTCCCTCACTGGTTCTGGTGCAAGGAGGGAATAACAACCAGTTAAGCATAGGACTCTATGGACAAGAAACACAAAAAGTATCATTTCAGAGGGAAAGAGGGGAGGGAGAGGAACTTCAAATGAGATTTGTTCCAGTCACTCTTGGTGCGAAGAAGAAATAACATACTTCATTAAGTATAAAAATATCCTACAGGCAGTAGGAGGGGGAAAGGGCTATGAAAGGGGGGGGTAGTTAGTAGGAAGGGAAGAAGTAAGGGGAAAGGGGAGGAAAACGGAGGGGAGCTGATAAGGGAATACTGAGGGAGGCGGTGGTCAAAAGGAAAACTATTAAGGGGGAGGAAGGGAGAAGGGGGGGAAATATGAACATTAACAGGGAAGGGAATAGGATGGAGGGAAAGAAACAGATAACAATTGTAACTGTAAATGTGAATGGAAAGAACTCTCCTATAAAACGGAGACGGATA
Source organism: Petaurus breviceps papuanus (assembly GCF_028583685.1). Lineage (NCBI taxonomy): Eukaryota > Metazoa > Chordata > Mammalia > Diprotodontia > Petauridae > Petaurus > Petaurus breviceps. Next base: position 77,907 of record NW_027186995.1, on the reverse strand, counting down.
GCAGAATGGATTAGAAATCATAATCCTACAATATGCTGTTTACAAGAAACACATCTGAAACAGAGGGATACACACAAGGCAAAGGTAAAAGGCTGGAGAAAATATATCATGCCTCAGCTAAAGTTAAAAAAGCAGGGGTAGCAATCCTTATCTCAGATAAAGCAAAAGCAAAAATTGACCTAATTAAAAGAGATAAGGAAGGAAACTATATCCTGTTAAAAGGCACCATGGAGAATGAAGCACTATCATTACTTAACAAATATGCACCAAGTGGTATAGCATCCAAATTCCTAGAGGAGAAGGTAAAGGAATTAGAAGAAGAAATAGATAGCAAAACTATACTAGTGGGAGACCTTAATCTCCCCCTCTCTGAACTAGATAAATCTAACCTCAAAATAAACAAGAAAGAAGTTAAGGAGGTAAACAGGATTTTAGAGAGGATAGGTATGATAGATCTCTGGAGAAAACTGAATGGGGATAAAAAGGAATATACTTTCTTCTCAGCGGTTCATGGCACATACTCAAAAATTGACCACGTTCTAGGGCATAAAAACCTCACAATTCTATGAAGTAAGGCAGAAATATTACATGCATCCTTCTCAGATGATGAGGCAATAAAAATTATATGCAATAAAGGGCCAGGGAAAGACAGACTAAAAACTAATTGGAAATTAAACAATTTAATCCTAAAGAATGAGTGGGTCAAAAAAGAAATTATAGAAACAATCAGTAATTTCATTCAAGAGAATGATAACAATGAGACAACATACCAAAATTTGTGGTATGCATTAAAAGCAGTTCTTAGGGGAAGTTTTATATCCTTGAGTGCATACATGATTAAATTAGTGAAAAGGGAGCTCAACGAATTGGGCATGCAATTGAAAAACCTAGAAAAAGAACAAATTAAAAATCCCCAATTAAATACTAAATTAGAAATATTGAAAACCAAATGAGAGATTAATAAAATTGAAATTAAGAAAACTATTGAATTAATAAATAAAACTAAGAGCTGGTTTTATGAAAAAAAAACAAAATTGATAGACCCTTAGTCAATATGATAAAAAAAAAGAAAGAATAAAACCAAATTATGAGTATCAAAAATGAAATGGGTGAATCTACCTTCAATAAAGAGGACATCAAAACAATAATTAGGAATTATTTTTCCCAATTGTATGCACATAAATTTGACAATCTTAGGGAAATGGATGAATACTTACAAAAATACAAGTTGCCCAGATTAACTGAAGAGGAAGTAAATTACTTAAATAACCCCATCTCAGAAAAAGAAATTGAATCAGTCAACTCCCTAAAAAAATCTCCAGGGCCAGATGGATTTACTAGTGAATTCTATCAAACAATAAAAGAAGAATTGATTCCAATACTCTACAAACTATTTGGGAAAATTAGTTAAGAAGGAGTCCTACCAAATTCTTTTTATGACACAAATATGGTACTGATACCTAAATCAGGAAGAGATAATACATAGAAAGAAAATTATAGACCAATCTCCCTCATAAATATAGATGAAAAAATTCTAAATAAAATACTTGCAAAAGGACTACAGCAACTTATCTCAAGAATAATACATTTTGATCAGGTAAGATTTATTCCAGGAATGCAAGGATAGTTTAATATTAGGAAAACCATCAGTATAATTGATCATATCAACAATAAAACTAGCAGAAACCACATGATCATCTCAATAGATGCAGAAAAGGCTTTCGACAAAATACAACATCCATTCCTATTAAAAACATTAGAAAGTATAAGAATAAATGGAGCGTTCCTTAAAATAATAGGTAGCATCTATTTAAAGCCATCAGCAAGTATTATATGTAATGGAGAGAAGCTAGAAGCATTTCCCATAAGATCAGGGGTAAAACAAGGGTGTCCACTATCACCCCTCTTATTCAATCTGGTCCTAGAAATGTTAGCAGTAGCAAGTAGAGAAGAAAAAGAAATCAAAGGAATCAAATTAGGCAAAGAAGAGACCAAGCTATCACTCTTTGCAAATGATATGATGATATACTGAGAGAATCCTAGAGAATCAAGTAAAAAACTACTTGAGACAATAAATAAATTTGGCAAAGTTGCAGGATATAAAATAAACCCACACAAATCCTCCGCATTCCTATACTTTTCCAATGAAATTCAACAGCAAGAGATAGAAAGAGAAATCCCATTTAAAGTTAGTGTATACATTGTTAAATATTTGGGAATCTACCTGCCAAAACAAACCCAGGACCTATATAACCACAACTACAAAACACTTTTCACAGAAATAAAGTCAGATCTAACTAATTGGAAAAACATCGATTGCTCGTGGCTGGGTTGAGCTAATATAATAAAAATGACAATTTTACCCAAATTCAATTATATATTTAGTGCCATACCAATCAATTTACCAAAAAACTACTTTATAGAGCTAGAAAAAATAGTAACAAAATTAATTTGGAAGAATAAACGGTCCAGAATATCAAGGGAATTAATGAAATGTTAGGGAAGGTGGACTAGCTATACCAGATTTCAATCTGTATTATAAAGCAGCAGTCATCAAAACTACTTGGTACTGGCTGAGGAATAGAGGAGTGGATCAATGGAATAGATTGGGCACACGAGATTCAGAAGTCAATGACTATAGTAATGTATTGTTTGATAAACCCCCAGACCCTGGTTTTTGGGATAAGAACTCACTGTTTGACAAAAACTGCTGGGAAAACTGGAATATAGTATGGCAGAAACTGGGCATAGACCATTATCTAACACCATATACCAAAATCAAGTCTAAATGGGTGCATGATCAAGGTATAAAGGTTGATACTGTAAGCAGTCTCGTAAAACAAGGAATAGTTTACCTGTCAGACTTGTGGAGAGGGAAAGACTTTATGACTAAACAAGAATTAGAGAACATTATAAAATGTAAAATGGATAATTTTGACTACGTGAAATTGAAAAGCTTCACTACAAACAAAGCCAATGTAACCAAGATTAAGAGGGAGGTGGGAAATTGGGAAAGAATCTTTACAAACTATGTCTCTGACAAAGGACTCATTTCTAAAATATACAGAGAATTGAGTCAAATTTATAAGAATACAAGTCATTCCCCAATTGATAAATGGTCAAAGGATATGAACAGGCAGTTTTCAGAGAAAGAAATTAACGATATCTATGAGCACATGAAAAAATGCTCTAAATCACTATTGATTAGAGAAATGCAAATCAAAACAACTCTAAGGTACCACATCTCACCAGTCAGATTGGCTAAGATGACAAAACAGGAAAATGATAAATGCTGGAGAGGATGTAGGCCAAGTGGAACACTAATGCATTGCTGGTGGAGTTGTGGACTGAATCAGTTGTGGAACTGATCCAGCCTTTCTGGAGAGCAATCTGGAATTATGCCCAAAGGGCTATAAATACTTTCATATCCTTTGACACAGCAATACCACTCCTAGGGTTATATCCCAAAGATATCATAGAAGTGGGAAGAAGACCCATATGTACAAAAATGTTTATAGCAGCTCTTTTTGTGGTGGCAAAGAATTGGAAATTAAAGGGGTGCCCATCAATTGGGGAATGGCTGAACAAGTTGTGGTATATGTATGTTATGGAATACTATTGTGCTATAAGAAACGAGGAGCAGATGGACTTCATATTTACCTGGAGAGGCTTATACAAACTGATGCTGAGTGAGAAGAGTAGAACCAGGAGAAATTTGTACACAATTACAGACACAACATATGTGTGATGACCAACTTTGATAGACTGGACACTTCTCAGCAATGTAATGATATAAGTCAATCCCAAAAGACTCATGATGGAGAGAAATATGTGGATCCAGAGAAAGAACTAGAAAGAACTGGTTTATATCAAGGTAGAAGCAAAATACCTGATCTTTTTTCCTTCTCTTGTTTGGCTTTATGTCCTCTTTACCATTTTTCATTCCATCTGATACAATCCGTCTTTATAATCTGACTAATGTATAATGTGAAAGTATTTATAGATCCTATAGTTGACTATATGCCACCATGGGAGGGAGAGGGGGAGGGGGATAAAATGTGAAATTCAAGGAATTGTGGAATTGAATCCTGTAAACTAAAATGAAACAAATTAATTAAAAAATTAAAAAATACTCTCTTCTTATGTCAAAAGGTCAAGCATGAGAGTAAATGTGCCAAACTGAGATACTTCCCCCTTGTTTAGATATGATGACAAGATTAAACATATAATTTAATGACCAATTGTAGTTAAGTATGTCAATAACACTATTCCTGCATGATATAGCATGTTCTGAACAGAGCAAAGGAATCATCTAAATCTATGCTGCCACTGAATACTGGGAGTTTCATAAGGATCATCCTCCCAAGTTCCCCAATTAAAGTTATTTTCCACCAGACTTAGAAAACGGGCCTTTTAGAAGTTCAGCTAAGAAATTCACATTGAGAGTTGTTATACAGAAAATAGTAAATATGGTGGCCAAAACCACTGGGTAATATCTGCATGTTCAAAGGCCATGTATAAAAGGATTACTGTCATGTAGGCATTTTATCACGAACAGTTTTTTTTAAACTTTGTTTTAAAGGCAATGAGTTTATCTTAATTTTATTTGAGAAGTTTCCAGAAGAAAGAGTTAGATAATGTAGCAATAGGTAGCTATGTTATACCACGCCTTTAATGTGCCTTGGAAGGAAACTTCTGTACTTTTCAGGAATTCCTCAATGTGGTTACGATCAGTGTAGTGGCCAACTAAAACTCCAAAAGCCTGATAAGAAATCATGTTCTCTATGCCCTGACAAAGAAAGACACTCCAGAAGGATGAAAGAAGGATCTCTGAAGTTGGCTAATGTGATTTTGCTTGACTGATTATTTGCTAGAAGGAATGTGATTGTTTCTGTAATGGGGAGGGCACTAAGTGATGCAAAAAATAAAAAGAAGAATAGAGTCACTGAGTAATTACAAAAAATTATTCCTAGGCAGCTAGGTATTATCCAGGGGATAAAGTTCAGGACTGAGAGTGAGGAAGATCTGAGTTCAAATCTAGCCTCAGATACACATTAACTGTATGACCCTGGGCAAGTCATAGAATCTCTCTGTGTTTCAGTATTCTCATCTATAAAAATGGAGATGATAATGGTACCTCCATCTCAGGATTGTTGTGAGGACCTACATACCATTTGTAAAACCCTTTACAAACCTTGAAGTGCTATATAAATGCTAGCTGTTATTGTTCTTAAAATGAAAAGAAAGAAGTTCTGAGGAAGAAACGAACAAAACTTAGAAACTGATGTGCTGATATTCTAATATACCCCCAAAACACCTGCACATAATCCAAATTCATGGTTTTAGGCACAATACACTTTCTTTTCTTTGCATAAGTAAATGTGTTGGTAGAATTTGTAAAGTTCGGAATTTTATATATGCCTATATTTTTTGTTGTTGAGTCATTTTTAGTCATGTCTGACTCTGTGTGACCCCATTTGGGGTTTTCTTGGCAGAGATACTAGACTAGTTTGTCATTTCCTTCTCCAGTCCATTTTACAGATGAGGAAACCAAGGCAGTTAAGTGACTTGCCCAGCGCCACACAGCTAGTGAGTGTCTGAGGCCAGATGTGAACTCAGGTCTTCACGATTCTAGGCCCAGGCTCTATCCACTATACCACCTCACTGCCCATATACACATATGCATACACACACACACACACATATATATGTGTGTGTGTATATATATATATATATATATATACATACACATGTGTGTGTATGTATTGGTGTGTGTGTATATGTATGTATTTGAGAAAAGCGTTGGACTAGGAATCGTTCAGAAAACTTTGGCTAAGTCCTGGCTACCCTGACTACCTACATGAACTTAATCAAGGCACTTCAATTCTTGGAAACTCAGTTTCCTTATATGCATGATGGGGATGAGACTACCTATATTATGCATTTCAGAGGGCTCCTGTGAGCAAACTACCAAGTTCTAGAGAAATGTCATCATATTAATATGATCAAAAATAAACATAAAACCCATGTGCTTCATGTAAGTATTTGGTTTATCACACACTGCCTTAGCCAGAGACAGAGTCATCTTGAAATTATCATTATACTGAGTAATAATGACATTAACAATAAATAAACCACAGTGGCAGACAGCAGGCTTTCTCCAAGGCGTTCCAGGCTCTTGGGACTAATATATGCTTTTGAGGTGAGAAGTATAATGAGGGAAAAAAGGTGCTGTTATAATGAGGAAGAATATTTGGGTAGATGTGGGCCAGACCTGCGCCTCCTTAAAAGGGAACTGTTGTACTCCTTGGGACAAGAGAGTTGTATAAGGAAGCTCAAGGCAGTCAGAAGGCAAGCCAACTCTAAGAGATGGCTGCAACTTCCAGACTCCTGCCCAGGGAGTTTACTGGGCCTGTGGTTGCCCACACATCATGGCTTCAATGGAAGCTTGGGGAAGCCTGTCCCACAGAGCCAGTGGACTATCTTAGACACTTGGAAAGAGAAGCAAACAGGCCCCAGCTCAAAGAGTCTACGATAGAATGGAAGATATGGGATAGGAGAGAAAGTAAGCTGGAGAACTCCAGACAAGGCTCAAAGAAGCCAACCTCCTCAGAATAATCCCATGCTTCCCATGTACCTTGGTAGGGTCTGGAACTGCTGGCACACAGCAATGACCCTAGGGAGATCATTTCCCAAAAAACTAAGAGATGGAGAAAGGCAAAATATGGTTCATAGATGGCCCCAGAGCTGACATACAATAACTGTAGGAAAGCTAAGAATTGAGAGTTATCAGGATAGCTGTACATACAAGGTTATACATTTGTTAATTAGCAAGTTCAAAACCAGGGGTGGGGAGCCTGCAGCCTCAAGGCCAAATGTGGCCCTCTAGGTACTCAAGTGTGGCTCTCTGATTGAATCCAAACTTCACAGAATGAATACCCTTAATAAAAGGATTTGTTCTGTAAAACTTGGACTCAGAAGATCACACCCAAGGACCTAGTACGTCACATGTGGCTTGTAAACCTTGACCTGTGCCTTAAGAGATACTCTACCCTTCCTCAATCAGCTTCTATTGCTCCCAAGACCCAGCATTGTAGGAAGGAAGTGAGGCAGGGGCAAATATTTAATATGCAGATGTGAAGGGAATAGTCCAAAGGATGTTCATTCAATCCAATAAGCATTTATTAAGGGAATACTATGGGCAGGGTCCTGGGAATACACATACAAAAAAGAAACTGTTCTTGCCCTCAAGGAATGTATATTCCCTTAGAGATGGGAAGGGTGGGAAGGATACAACATGGACACAGATAAATAAACAGAAAATACATGTATAAAATAATTTGCAGGGGGGGGTAAGGGCTGAGAAAATTAATGAAGGGGGTAGGTCAGTGGGATCCTGCCTTGTGTAAGAAACAATACTTAAGCTGAACCTTGAAGGAAGGATTCCAAGAGACAGAGGAACAGGCTTCTATAGGCAATGGGGACAGCCTATGCAAAGGCAAGGAGGTGGGAGATGGGACACGCCAATTAAAGGAAATGAAGGCAGACAGTGCTTTAAGGAGAGTAATGTGAGCTAAGTCCAGAAAGGTAAACTGTAGCCAGATGGTGAAGGGTTTTCAAAGCCAGAGGAGTTTGGATTTTATCTTAGAGAGAGGGTTCTTAACTTTTTATGGCTGTCCAGTAAAGTGTTTGAACTCTTTCTTGAATGATTTTTAAATTATTAAAGGACATGCTAAATTTTGGTTAAAAGCTAGTGAAAATAAAGATGTGACTTTTTTTCCCCAACTAAACTCATGGACTCCCTGAAATCTGTGGATCCTAGGTAAAGAACCACTATCTGAGAAGCAAGAGGGCCTATCTGAGTTGGGGAGCGGTGTCAAGCTTGGGCTTTAAGAAGAATCTTGTGACAGCGAGGTGGCAGAGAGCTTTGAGACAGAGACCAATCAGGAGACTTTTCAATAATTCAGGTGGGAGATGAGATCTTCCCCATCCCTAAATCACATCACATGTATATGTTTGCCACATAATCCCAAACAACTGAATAACCTCTATCATAATAACTAACATTTATATAACACTTTAAGGTTTGCAAAGTGATTTACAAACATTATCTCATTTCACCCTCATGACAACCCAAATTTTTTTTTTTAACATATGAGAAAACTGAGTCTGAGAGAGGCTATGGGATTTGCCTAGAGTCACACAGCTAGTAAATATCTGAGGTTGGATTTGAACTCAGATTTTTCTCAGATCCCCTTTTATTAAGGGGATTTCTACATGCCATCATCAGTCCTAGAAGGAAACAAATGAAGAGTGTGGAGAGATTAGAATGTGTCAGTTGTTACTGGTGGAAAAATGGTTCATTAAGGTGGCCCCGCTGAAGCTGTTGGTTCTCCCTCTAAATCCCCTATAATGCCAGTGGAGGTGGGGCCAGGAAAGCCTTTTCAAGAATACAGAAGGACACTCCGAAGAAATGCAGGGCCTTGGGTTTTTTGGTTCTGACAGCCTGGAAGATTTCAACATTGTTTCTTGTTGGGTTAAAAAACATAGGTGTGTTGTTCTCCAAGGTTACTGAACTGAAGACAACTGAGAACATTTAGAACCTGCCAAGCCCTTTGCTAATATCGTCAAAGGAAAATAATACCCCATGGAGTGGATCACAATTACAGACACCTTCAGCTACACAGAGTAAGAGTAAGATGAGACCATTTTCTAAATCATTCACGCCCAAAGAAATTGATGAGTGGGGAAAAATCAAGGTTGGTGGTTGTTTAGTGGAAGGCAGGCCCCATCCCATATCTGGGGTCCAGTGTCCTCCTTTGTACAGTGACAGAGCAAGACGAATGGCCTCCAAGGTCATTCAGGCTCCAAATGCATGGTCCCTTTTGGGCCTCTCCTTCAACCAAGGCTTTTATACATATATAAAATATCTATTTCCCTGAAAGTCAAATGCCAGAGAATAGAATATACTATAATAGTCACACAAACCTTACAAAGGGATTTCTTCCATTAGACATACCACATCACTAAGAAAGATTAAGAAATAGCTTAAAGGTAGCTTTAATGTTTGCAAAGGCAGCTGGGTGGTGCAGTGGATGGAGTGGTAGGCCCAAAGTTGGAAAGATTCGAGTTCAAATGTAGCCACAGACATTTATTAGTTGTGTGACTCTGGGCAAGTTGCTTAACCTTCACCTGACTTAGTTTCCTCCTTTGTAAAATGGAGGTAATAATAATACCTACCTCACAGGGTTGTTGAGAGAATACAATGAGGGATTTTTATAAAGCCCTTTGCACAGTGCCTGGCATATTTGCTCAGTCATTTTCAGTAGTGTCTTCACACTTCATGACCCCATTTGGAGTTTTCTTGGCAGATACTAGGGTGGTTTGCCATTTCCTTCTCCAGCTCATTTTACAAATGAGAAAACTGAGGCAAACAGGGTGAAGTGACTTGCCCAAGGTCACACAGTTATTAAGTGTCTGAGCCCAGATTTGAAGTCAGGTCTTCCTGCCTCTGGATCCAGCATTATATCTACTAGCTACCCCAGCCTGGCATATAGTAAGTACTTAATAAATGCTCTTTATAAATGAGATATTATATTTGTAAAGCTCTTTGTAGACCTTGAAGCACTATATAAAATGCTAACTTTTCTTATTCTTATAATTTTTTTGAGTTTTACAGTAATCTAGGGAGGTAGCTATGTATAATAGGTATTATTATCTCCAATAACCTTGATTTGAGGTGAGAAAACTGAGGCTCAGAGATATTGAATTAATGAGGAAGGAAAGAAGAAAAGAAGGAAGAACATAAGTATTTATTAAGCACCTACTATGTGCCAGATACTATAACCAAGCAGTTTATAAATATCACAACCACTCAGGGAGGTAGGTGCTATCATTATCCCCATTTTACAGATGAGGAAACTGAAGGAGACAGAGATTAAGTGACTTGCCCAGGGTCAATCAATCAATATATATTTATTAAGTGCCTACTATGTGCCAGGCACTGTGCTAAGTGCTAGGGATACAAATATAAACAAAGAGAGACAGTCCCTGCTCTCAAGGAACTTACAATGTAATGCGGCACAAGGAGATTAAGGGTCTGAGTATCAATTTGAATTTAGGGCTTCTGGGTACTTTATTGTTCTGTCCACTGCATCTACCTAGCTGCCTCTAGGGGCCAAGAAAACATGGATTTGACTCGTTTCTGACATGTGCTAACTGTGTGGCCATGGGAAGGTCACTTAACCATTCTGGGTCTGCGTTTTCTCATATCTAGAATAAAGGGGTTGGACTTCGGTGATCTCAAAGGGACCTTCCAGCTCTGAATCTGTGATTTTATGATCCTGTTTTTCCATAATTCCTCTTGTGTTCTTTTTCTATCTTAAGGTTAACAGTCTCTCTGCATAACCAACCAATCTTTTCTGGACATACATAACTAGATAATGTCATGACATTTAAAAAAATAGATTATTTTTATGTTAAGAGTAAATTGCACACTCTAGTTAAAATATTTTAAATCCAATTCTCTCAGTAATTACAGTAGAAAGGTTGTTTGCTAAATAGCACAGCCATCCTCAGCCCAGGTTCATAGCTTTCTGCCTGCTATGGTAGGTAGGCCCCTTGCCAACACATATTTTGCATAAAATTGAGTGACTGGAGGGAGAGGGGGACATAAGAATTTGTCCTCTGTTACCTGTGATGCTTTCAGGAGATGGAGTGAATTGGTTCACTCATTGTGAAGTAAGAAGTGGTTTTTAATCAGTTCTTCCCATGAGCAACCTAGAACAGCACTTCTTAAACTGTGGGTCACAACCGAGTGGAAAAAGTTTAAGGAGCCCTTCCTAGAACACTGGGAGCCTTGATATCCTCCCAGCCCACAGGGGTAAACAAAGGCATTTTATGATATTTCTACAGCAAACTCAGCCATTTGCAGCAAGTTGGATCCCCATTTTTTTTAAATCATCCTACTAGGGAATGAGTTCAAACCCCAGTCTGTTAGCCATGACTTACATGATGGCTCAAACACCAGACTTGACCATGCCTTAGCCAATGTACTCAGAGAAGGTCAGACTTCATGTTCAATCTGCCCATCTCAAAGTCCACCTACCAGACCACCTAGCTAGCTCTAGACATTGCATTCTGAGTCTTTTCCTGCCATCTCCATCTATGCTCTATGCCAATAACTGAATTTTCAAAAAAGGATTTGACAGAATATTTGGATCTTTGAAGATCAGTCTCATGCTAGGCAAAATTCCTTTGTCGTTCAAACCTCTCATCGCCCTAAAGCCTGTGGGAATAATTCCAGATGTCTCTGTTTGGCTTTGTTAGAAAAATGTGGATGCCTAGGGACCATTTTCTTAACCTTTTAGTGGGTGATAGGTAGACTGTAACTGCATTTCTATGTCCAATTTCTCCTTTACAAGTAAATAAATCCAAGCTCACTATTTCTTTCTCACATCTGACAACAGCATATTATCTTTTGGTTTGCTTTCTTGAATGGTAAAATGACTTCCAGGCCAGATCTCACTCATGGACACTTCCCCCTTCTATGCAGGCCAATTTAACAAGAATTCTTGAGTTATAGATAAATCTTTGAAAGACAAGATCATTACGAACTTTCAGATATGTCATATCAAAAATATTTATTATCTTACCAATTGCACTTCTAGCCGATGAGACCAGAATTGACTTGGAAAGAAAATAGATATAATAATTTGATTAGAATCTTATTGAGCTGCAAAAAGGCCTTTGTCCTTCCACTTTAAATGATGATAAAAAAAATCAATATCTTCTTAGAATTCTTTCTTGTCATTCCTGAAGGTGACCATTGTGCTAGATTAGAGTTATGGGAGGTAGCTAAGATTCATTGCTTAGTATGAATCCCTGGTTCTAAATTTATTTATTTATTTTAGGGCAAGACATATTTGAAATAAATTAAAAGAACACTTTCTGCATTCTTGCATTTAAAAAAACCACTCTGATATTTGTTTTTCCTCTAAGTTGGTAGGTTAGCATTACTTTTAACCTCTGGAGTCAGTATTTTATCATAATGTATTATATTTTTGAAGTCTCATATTTTGACTTGGGGCACATGTATGATAAAATATTGATAAATATTTCTACAAAGCAATTACCAATGTAGAGCAGCCCTGATTCTGCCAGCAGGGTAAATAGATTGACATTGTATCTGTTTTCAGTTCAACAATCATTCAATAAGAAACAGTTTGAAAGGTAGATCTATATTTCCATTCCATAACTGCCAACTAACTGTAACATTCTTAAATCACTCAAAATGAGATAGGAAAGCCATGCCAAACAGTAAGGTCTCTCAGCTCAAGGACTGATTACATTAAGAGCTAAAGATACTGGTCTTTTAGTACTGTTGCTATGACTGTTCAGTAGTTTTCAGCTGTGTCTGACTCTTTGACCCCATTTGGGGTTTTCTTGACAAAGAAATTAGAGGAGCTTGCCATTTTCTTCTCCAGCTCATTTTACAGGTGAGGAAACTAAGGCAAACAGGGTGAAGTGACTTGCCCAGGGTCAAACTGCTAGTAAGTATCTGAGGCCAGATTTGAATTCAGGAAGATGAGACTTACTGACTCCAGGCCTCAAGCGCTATCCACCTATCTTCCTATATCACCTATTAATTCAATTCAATTCAGCAATGATTTCCTGAGTGTCTACTGAGGTGGTCACTCTTGTCAGGATTGCTCATGTAAGATACTCTGGCTATTTGAGTATAGGAGATAAGTACCCTACACTTTAAGAGGAGACATTCCAAAGATTCAAAGAAAGGATGCTAAGATCTCCTGGTCTGAGAGTCTACAGGGCATTTTAGCCCCATTCTTCAGAATGTAAATCTAAAGACAAAGAGAAACAATTCTAAGGAGCAAAAGACAAAGTCAGAGTGAACTAAAGGGATCAATGTACCTGCCAAGGGAACACATCAAACCAAGGGAGATTTTTTTTAAAGTACATAAGGAAGAAGCAAGAACAGCTAACAGGATGGACATCATAGAATGATTCTGCCAGAAGAATGCCAGGAATACTAAAATGTACAACTAGTGAATTCTGGACCAAAAACAACCTGTAATTTATTTCATCTTATTTTATTGGGGGGGGGAAGAAGATAAAAGACAGCATTGTGAGTGTTGGTTGGGGTGGGTAGGATGGTAATGGAAAAGAATGGGATGATACTGGATAAATTATTGAGCTCTTATTTTTCTTCTGTTTCATCTGCTGGAAAATGACCTTGGGAAGGAGTGAATAAATACAGCTCAGGAGAGGGTGCTCAAGATGCTGAAGATACTATCAGTAATTTTTGAAAATTCGATGAGAGGAGGCATTATAAGATGGAAGAAAATGTTCTGAATTTCAAAAAAAGGGAAGAAAACAGTGTTTGTGACCAATAGGCCTGTGAGCTTAACGGTGAAAGAGGGAAATCTAGACTTGAGTTCTATTGGGAAAAACTTCCCAACCAGGTAGAGCTACTCCAAAACTGAATGGCCTCACTGGAGGTGTTCAAGGAAAGGCTAGGTGACCATGCACTGGGTATGCCATCAAGTGGGTGCTTTTTCTGGTATGGGATGGCCTAGCTGGTCTTTTCAGTTTTCAGTCTTTGATTTGGGGCTTCTGAGGAAGAAAGAGGGTGATGTGTAGATAGGGAAAGGGAGGGTGAGGGCATGGTCATTATCACTTTGAAATACAAATGGAATTCATGTAAGTGCTGCCTATGATTTTTATAGTTTTCCAATTCATTATAACATAAATGAGAAACTAAAGCACCAATTTCCCCCCTGAAAAAAACACAAAAGAATAAACGAGATTTGCATCAATTTTCATAGCTGCATTTTCAAATAGTTCATAAATTCAGTGAAGAGAAGCTACAGTCTTATGTGTATTTCAAATGAGATTTTTCAGAGCTGCCCAATCCTCAGAGCGTAGGAACTAATACAAAAGAAAGGGGGGGGATATTTTTTTTTCCAAGTTTTACAAAATTAACCTTTTTATGCTGAAAAGACAATGATTTTCATTTTTAAAAAGGAGAAAAATCATCAATCCTAAGGGAGTTACATTGAATTTGAGAATCACAAAAATATCAGGGGAAAATATCCTGAGAACTTGTCTCTAGGCAACTGTCCTACAGTTGGTAGGAAAAGGAAAAAAAAGTGGAGAGAGAGAGAGAGCAAGCTGGGCAGAGCAAGAGCTGGAAATCATGAGATGACTAATTTAAGAGGCAGAGGCAAGACAGAGAGACTGAATGAGGAGAGGCAATCAAGAAGAAAGATTTTTTTTAGGGATTTGAAAATCTAAAGCTGAAAATAACAATAGAAACCTCAGAAAGCAAATGGCAGATTTCATTCTTTTCAAAATGTGCCCAAGCCCTGCCTAAATGCCAGGGAGAGAAGGAAACCAATGAGTCACCATGGAGGTGGGCGTCACAGAAAGACTACCATCGATTTGTCAGCCTATGACCACTTATGGAGTCAGGAGGGATTTCAAGAGCATCTAGCTCAAGCCTGAACAGGAAATTTCTCCATAACACACCAACAAGTGATTATCCAGCCTCCTCTTGAAGGCTTATAGCCACAGGGAATTTATTCCCACCTATGGAAGCTTCACATTGCACTTTAGGGCAGTTCTGATCATTTGTTTTTTCCATACATAAAGACAAAATCATTCTCTGCATCTTACATTCATTGATCCCTGTTTTGCCCTCTGGTACCACAAAGAACAAATCTTATCCCTCTGCCACAGAAGGGGCCTTCAAATACTTGAAGACAACTATCCCTTCTCCCCAAGTCCTCTCCTTTCTAGGGCAGACATCTCCAGTACCTTCAAAAATCCATTATTATTCAACTGAATTTTACATGGGCAGGTAGGTGGCTTTACAATGGGGAGAATGTCAGCCCTGGAGTCAGGGAGATTCCTCTTCCTGAGTTCAAATCTGACCTTAGACACATACTAGTTGTGTGACCCTGGGCAAGTCACTTCACCCTGTTTGCCTCAGTTTCCTCATCTGTACGAGGAGCTGAAGAAGGAAATGGCAAAGCACTCTGGTATCTTTGCTGAGAAAACCCCAACTGGGTTACAAAGAGCTGAACATGACTGCAAACAATTGAATAATGAATTTCACATGGGATGGCTCCAAGTTCCCTATCTTGGTACAGCAGAGAATCACAGAAAAAAATCGTCCAAATAAATCTGATTCCTACCTGAATCATATTAAAAATTCTTTAGAGATCTTTTTCTCCTCTTCCCAACACAATCTTTTCACCTTTTGAAATCCTTCCCTTTCTTCCAAATATAATTCATATCTCACCTCTCCAATCTAATTTGACTCAATAAACATTTATTAAATACCTATTAAGAACAACAGCTCTGAGCTAGGCTATGGAGATACAAAGACAAAAGTGGAATAGTCCCTGCCTTCAATGAGTTTCCATTCTATATGCCCTCCATCTCACTGCCCACCCAGCTGTCACAGTCCATGCCATCTTCGTATCTTCAACACTGAGACCATCCCTTCACCAAACTTTAGTACTCTTAAGGATTCATCATGCCATTGTTATTCATCTTTTTTTTAAGCAATTGGGGTTAAGTAGCTTGCTCAAGGTTACACAGTTTCTGGGTGGGTGCTAAGTGTCAGAGCCTGGATTCGATCCCCAGGTCATCCCGACACTGGAGCCAGTGCTCTTACTCGCTGTGCTACCTGGCCGCCCCATCATGCCACTGTTATAAGCCTTTGCTCTACTGATGCAGATCAGAATCCCTACATGCCCCATAGATGGCTTTCATGAGTTATTGTGGCTAATCAAATCAGTCACTGATCAGTCTTCTAGTGGCAAGCCTCTCTAAAGTTCCCTTGTCTGATCTTTAGACAACAGACACATGGTCCTCCCCTGGGCCAATACGCTACTAGGAAACAAAAGAGAAAGGCCTTAGTGGTGGGTCCTGTAAACAATCAGCATTTGACAGGGAGAGGAACTAGTACTCTGACTATATTAGGGTTAGGATTATTCCACTGCAGGTTGGTGCCTTCTCTGAAATGTTTAGTCCTAGAGAGTTGCCTATACACCACTGAGGAATTAGTGACTTACCCAAAAGCCATACCAGCTAGTGCATACCAGAGGTAGAATTTAAACCCAGCTTTTTTTGGCTTTGAGTCTGACTCTCTCTCCAGGTTCTCCATCTGATATACTATACTGCCTCTTATAAATTTAATAACTTTTGAATTTAATTTTTTCAATCACTTACATGATAATCATGATGACTAAATGTAAAAAATTATGATGTGCTGACACTGTACTTCAAAATGGAGAGATACAATGATGAAATGAAAACCAGTCCCTGTCCTCAAGGAGTTTACATTCTACCAGGGAATACAACATCTTCATAGATTTAGGCAAGATACTTTGAGTAGAGAATGAGCATTAATAGCTTGGAGTGGGGGGAAGGAAGGAATAGGGAAAGGCTCCCTATGGATTATGAGACAGCCAGGTGGTGCTGTGCAATAGGCCTGGAGTTAGGAAGATCTGAGTTCAAATCCTGATTTTGACTCTTACTAGCTGTGTGACCCTGGGCAAATCACTTAACCCCTATTTCCCTCAGTTTCCTCATCTGTAACATGATGAGAATCATGGGAATCATAACAGCATCTACCTTCCAGGGCTATTGTGAGGATCACATGAGATCATATTTGTAAAAAAAAACACTTAGCACAGTGCTTGGCACACAGTAAGTGCTATATCCCCATAGGAGGCAGAACCTGAATTAAGCCTAGAACAAAGTTAGTGATACCAAGGGGTACAAATGAGGAGAGAGCACATTCCTGGTGTGTGTGGGGGGGGCAGCCTGAGCAAAAGTAAACCAGTTTGGCTGGAACATAAAGCATGTAAAAGAGTATAATGTTAAATGAAGAAAAGAGGAGATGAAGAAGCACTTATATAGCACCTACTATGTGCCAGGCACCGTACAGGGTAATAGTTTTCTGTAAATATGATCTCATGTGATCCTCCCACCAAGCCTGGGAGGCAGATGCTGTTAATATCCCCATTTTGAAGATGAGAAAACTGAGGCAAACAGGGGTTAAGTGACTTGCCCAGGGTCACACAGCTATTAGTAAGTGTCTGAGATCATATTTGAAATCATCTTGTTGACTTCAAACTATCCTAAAGGGATAAGCGAGGGAATATGGCTAATTCTGTGTAAATAGATGTCACCTACTGGAAGGGGAAGGGAATACACATTTATTAAGTGCCTACTTTGTACCAGGCATTGTGCTAAGTGCTTTATAAATATTATCTCATTTGATTCTCACAACAATCTTGAAAGGTAGTTGCTGCTATTAGCCACCTAGCTCACTGTGAGCCAAGGAAGAATCTTGAGCAAGGGAGTAGCATGGTCAGACTTGTACTTTTGTAAGATCATTTTGACAGAAGGGTTGGAGAGGGGAGTGACTAGAAGCCAGGAAACAGTAAATGTTAAAAGAGAAAGATGTCCATGCAAAAAGATTCTCTTTCCATGTAGATTAATACATACCTTTACAATACTATTATCAGCACAGAGAATATCATTATCATCAAATGTTTATTACACACAGAATTCATAGCACGGAAGGGGCTATGGGAGTCAATCATCATAGAAATGCTTATCCTAAGAGTTTTCAACCCCCCCCCCCCCAAATATATGAATTATACTAGAAAATAAATAGCAGAGCTAAAGAGGCGTTCCAGCCACATTGTTGTCTGAATTGATAAAACTATCCTTGGACATTTCAACACAAAGTAGTCTGACAATTTAGCATGCTGAAAGAAGAAAAGTCTGCTTCCACTGACATTGATGCATCTTAATAAAACAGATGGATTCTTATGAATATCTTTCAGAGTACTAACTGTATTATTTACATTTTTCATTTTTTCATTTTTCATATGACACCACAGATATATGGAAATGTGATTCAAAACGTACTGCCAACATTCTAAGGCTCTCCATCCAAACTAGGATATTCAGTGATGCTCTACAAACCAGAATAAATGTAATATAAATTATATAAAAAACTGCATCCTTATTTTAATTCTACATTCTCCTGCTTTTCAGTTTTCCCTGGGCAGTTTTTACCATTATGGGAAAAAAAACTCCTGGCAGGGATGCTGCCTAAGAAGGAGGTGTACAAACCCACAAGATATTCTACGTACAGTGCCTATGACTTGCAATTATTCAGGTGCTGATTAACCAATCTGTGAATTACCAAAGTACCTGTGCTCTTTATTAATCTTGATTTGGAGAAGCAGCTATTCCCCCATGCACTAGGATGACAAAAGAGTCTCCAAATCAATCACTCACACAGCCAGGCACAGCACCTGGAGGAAGTTCGAGAAGAAATGGAAACAGTGGAAAATATTGGTTGGAATGAAATGAGTAAATTACAGATGGAGTTAGTCCTTAATGCCCTCATTCCTATTAGCATGTACAATCAGGGTGGCTAGCCATCTGGGGCCCAATCGGACAAAGAGATATAACTGGGAAGATAGAGTCTCACACTCAGAAAAGCAAGGAAATGAGCAGTGTTGATTTCATTTTTTTAAGCCAGAGCAAAGATGTCTGTGTTCTACATGCGTCACTAAGATACCTAACCAGACCAAGCCAAAGCCTCTCTGGATGTGTCATCAACTAAGTGATTCAGAGTAAAGCCCATTCTTTTCTTTCCTTTTCCCTTGGAAAAGGTAGGTCTTGACTAAGTAACTGCAAAAAATAACTGCAAATAATCCCAAGCTTGTGACACTGCAGAGTACAACAGAAAAACAGTAAAGGACTTTTCCTTAAAAACAGAAGAATAAAAATTGGAAAGGAAAAAAAATAGGCATTATTTTCCCATCAAAGACCAGGAATTACATGCTTCCTTTCTAATCAGCCAATCAGCACCTGTCCCTGTAGGTCAGCCCAAAGAGCAATTTACTAGAACAGAATGTCAGAGCTGGAAGGAATCTGGGGGATAATGGAGTCCATCTCCCACATTTTATAGAGAAAGAAAATAAGGCCAAAGGAGACAAGCAATGTGGCTAAGGGCACAGCAGTAACTTAATTGCAAGAGCCAGGAGCAGAAGCCTGGGTCTCCTGACTGTGAATGCTATGCTGTCTGCTCTACATTCTACTGCCAAGAAATACATTCCAATATGTAGCTGACAAAGCACATCCACATCCCTTATCTCATCTGATTCTTACAAGACCTCCTTATAAAGTAGGCAGAGTAGGTACTCACCCCCATTTTACAGATAAAGAAACTGAAGCTCAGAGAGGTCTCCTCAAGCCTTAGATCAATGCTTCTATTATCATAAGACTTAGAATTACCTAAATTCCCATATGTTGGTAAGCATCAGAGATGGGAGTCAAACCCAGATGTTCTAACTTCTGGCTTAGTGCTTTTTTCATTCCACCACCCAATCTTTAAAGATCCCGAGTGTTCATGTCAGGAAGTCCCTTAAATTCTATGCCTTAGTCTCCAGCAAGGGATGTTTTCTCCTAATCATTTTCTAGGATTTCATTTCCTTAAGAAAACTGTCATTTACTAAGGAAGAACTCTCAAGACCTTGCTGGGAATTTCAGGATACACAGGGCCAGGAGGGATATATTTTTGTAACAGTGAAGCAGACACTTTAATGAGGAGGTTTTTGTTTGTTTGTTTATAAATGGGCTGTATGAAAATCAGCCAACGCAGCCATCTCTAGATGCGATACAGGGCCACGAGTCAGCACACTCCTCGGCAATGGGCCTCACAATGGCTGAATCTTTCATCTCATCTTGGTTGTTTACTATGACGCCTGAATTATTTTTAAAATATGGGAACACCCCAATTGATAAATGGTCAAAGGATATGGACAGCCAGTTTCTTAAGAGAAAAATCCAAGCTATCAACAGCCACATGAGGAAAAAAATGCTCCAAGTCACTAATAATTAGAGAAATGCAAATTCAAGCAACTCTGAGGTTCCATCTCATACTCATCATGTTAACAAAACTGATTTACAAAAGGAAGGTGATCTAATGCACAGTAAGTGCACTGAACCATTATGGAAAAGCGTTCAAAACTATGCCTCCCAAATTACTAAACTGTGCCTACCATTTGACCCAGCAATAATGCTGCTGTCAAAGAAATCAAAGAAAAGTGGAAAGGAACCTATATGTACAAAAGTATTTATAGCAGCCTTTTTGGTGGTGGCAGAGAACTGGAATCTAAGTGAGAGCCCATCAACTAGAGAATGGCTAAACAAATTGTGGTATATGATTGTGGTGGGAAATGGTTTAGCTGTAAAAAAAATGATAGGAGGGACAGTTTCAGAAAAATCTGAGAAGAATTATATGAAATGATGCAGAATGAAATGAGCAAAGCCAAGAAATGATTTATACAAGAATAATAATTTAAAGATCAGCAATTCTGAAAGACATAAAAACAATGAATGCAATGACCAACCATGGATTCCAAGGAATCAATGATGATGAATACTCCTCACCCTCTTGCCAGGGAGGTGATACAGATACAGAATGACACATATACAAGGTACAAAATGACATATACTCATGCCAGTGTGAAAATGTTTTGCCTAACAATGCATATTTGTTATAGGGTACTCATGCTTTGCTTTTCTTGTGGGAAGACAGGGGAAAGAGAAAACAAATGTTTGTTAAATGAAAAAAAAGTAAGTTGAAACATATATATGTATGTATGCATGTGTATACATATATATGAATACACGCATATACTTATCAGTCTACCTACTAGGGTTCCCTACTCTCATATCCTTAACTGAGTCGTCATTCTGCAGCACACATTGCATTACAAAGTCAATTCTTAAACACCTAATTCTGCTACTGAATCTCTATGGAAGGAATATGTGACAAGACACTGGTAATAGTCCCCTTTTCTTGCTACTATAATCCCCCTTTTCTTGCTACTATAATCCTGAGTGGCCTCCCATAAGAAACAATAATTGAATTGTCAGGAACATAGACTTTGCAAAGTAAAATACTGATACTTTCCTAAAGGTAAAAAGTCTTATTTGGTTGGCTTTTAAAACATGGCTGTTTGTCACCACAGAGTCAACTAACATATTAGGTTTGTTTTTCATTATCTCTGAACAGCTTTTTTTTTAAGGATCTCTCCAACCTCTTCCAAAGATACTGGGGCAGTACAGACTTTTTCCCAAATGCATTGTGGGTAAGAATACTAGCTATTCCTATGCTTTTCATCACAGTCATCTGTGTGGTCAAATCTCACACATACCTTTCCACCTCCAACTTTCATCCATCTATCTCATTTTCTATGTCTTGAATGGAAAAGAATAGCTGGGTTAAGCTTCTCATCCTTCCCTCAAGCTAACTGTCATGCCAAGTGAATCCATCAGCTTTCTGTCCAAATGTCAAAATCCCATTGTCACCATGTTTCCCTCACATAGAAAGATGGAATAATTCATATCAGCTTTTTATCCTTTCTTCATATCATTTAGAGCTCTTTTAATCAGTTAGAAGAGGGTGGATCATCCAATATAATAATCTCATTTGAAAGATGAGGAAACTGAGGCTCAAGCAGAATTGACTTGCTCAAGGTCACAAAATTAATTAGTGACAAAGAAAACTAGGTCCTCTGATTCCCAGGTCCTTGATTTTTCTACTACTCCACAATGCCATTTAATGAACTCAGCTAGAGTAAACCTACAGGTCTCTAATTACTTTAGGATAGTCCTAACCCATCGATGCCTGTCAATCCTGCATGACTCTTATGACTCTTGTTTGTGTCCTCCCAGAAGGGGTTCTCTTGGTGTTGCTGTCCAGTAGGTAGAACCTAGCAAGAATGCATTACTTGCTAATATAGGAACACAGAATTGAGCATATGGAGTGGTCAAATGAGTGATTTAACTGACAACTTTGATTAACTTATCAAATAATGATTTGACCCTAATTCAAGCACCATCATCTCTCACCTGGATTACTGTAATAACCTCACAATTATTCTCTCTCCCTACAGCCTCCTCCCTCTCCAATTCCTCTCCCATATAGCTGCCAAATTGACATTTCTAAATCACCAGCATGGTCAGGTCTCTCCCTTGCTTGAGAAGATTCAGTGGCTCCCTATTGGCTAAAATACAAACTACTCTGTTTGGCATTCCAAATCTTTGACTTGGAACCTGGTTCTAGTCTATCTTCTAGACCACAGGTGGGGAACCTGCAGATTCACAGTCACATGTGGCCATCCAGGTCCTCAAGTGCAGCCCTTTGATTGAATCCAAACTTCAGAGAACAAATCCCCTTAATAAAAGAATTTGACCTATGAGGTTTGGATTTAGTAAAAAGGCTGTACCCGAGGACCTAGAAGACCACATGTGGCCTTGAGGCTGCAGGTTCCCCACCTCTGTTCTAGACTGATTTTGTGTTACTCATCCCCATGTCCTATACATGCCAACCTCCACCTCTGTGCCTTTGCCTATTACCCATGGTGTGATAGTAATGGCAATTAAAGATTCCCCTGTATTGGCTTGGTTTTCAAATTGATTGTATTAAAACCCAGAGTTTGTTAATCCCACCTGTGGGATGGGCTTGTTGATGTGAAAAGAAAGTCCTGAAGTGGGAGGAGCTGGTGATGTAGATTTGGAGAGACACTGGAGAGAGGCGGAAGATCTTTTTTGGAAGCAGCACCTCGTGGAGAGAGAGAGAGACTAAGAGGATTGCTGGTGGCCGCTTTGAATTGCCCTGGACTTTTGAGACCTGCCCCCTGAGCTGCCAAGGACTGAGGAGACATGGCTGTTTTGCTGGTACTTTGTCTGTCTGTTTTGATGTTATTTTGCCAGATTTGTCCACTGGTGAAAGACTGTCCTTTTGTTGAAGAAGTCCTGGAACCTGGCTGTTCGCTAAGAAGGCCTGAGACTGTCCTGCAGACAGAGAGTGAATACTGTCCACTGGTGAGGGACAGTACTGTTGTTGCAGGGGTCTGGAGACTGTCCTGCAGACAGAATGAATACTGTCCACTGGTGAGGGACAGTACTGTTGTTGCAGGGGTCTGGGAGCCTTTCTGTTGGTTCAGAAGCCCTGAAGAAGGATTTTCTTGTTGTATGTTTACAGAAATCCTGGGAGAGGGCTTTGCTAATGTGTTCAGGGGTTCTAGGGCTGTTCTACAGACAGAGGATAAATTCATGAAGGGACTGGCAATGTATCTTATGGCCTTGCTAAGCCTTGTCTCTCCAGGAACTAAGATTGCTGAGAACTTGCCTGGTGTCAAGATGAAGAAAAGACCTCCACTTGGGTATTAAGTGCTGTGTTTAAACTTGATGTAACTCTGGGGTAGATTCAATTGTGATCCAGGAGGTGGGGAACTTTTGACCTTATTGTGCTCTGTGATTGACAAATGAAGGTACTTTACCTATGTTTGGAAACTAATTTCCATTTGAGAAGAGGGGTTTTGTGGTGGACTTAATTAAGGTATAGCCTAGGGGTGGAGAAGTATTTAGAACAGAGACTTTGTAATTGATTGAATGATTGGAAGATCCTGGGGTGGGGTAGTACTTGGAGATTATTTAATCACGCTTAGTAAATGCTGTATTTCGAATGATGTCATGTTTTGATCTTCTCTGTTCTTGGTTTGTCACTGAATAAAATAGAGAGCACCTATGCTGGTATTTTGAACCTGGGAAGTTGCCTTTGCTTGATATTACATTACACATGGCTAGAATGCATTTCTTCAACTCAGCCTCTTGGAATTCCTAGGTTCCCTTTCAAATTTCAGCTCAGGTATCATCTCCTAAATGTCTCCTGGTCCCTAGGGCAGTTACAGCTCTCAAGTACTCTGCATTTACTCACCTGTTTATGTATTATATCCCCCAATAAAAAGTAAGGTCCTTGATGGCAGAGACTTGTTTTTTGTCTTTGTGTCATCAGTGTCAAGCATATAGCAGTCACATAAAAAAGGTTAGTTGAACTGACATGGTACACCTTGACCCATGTGTTGGGAAGACCCAGGTCTACAATCTTAAATAATGATCTGGTCAATAAATAAAAATATCTGCCAAACTATGAATTTGTTAGCACATTCCATCCAGTGTCCCTATGTAAGTGAGTAGGTCATGAGTCTCAGATTCCAATATTTTTACCTAACCCCAACCAAACATACTCCTTCCCCAAGAGAGGCATCTTTCTAAATAAAAAAGAATATTGTATTTGTGCCTGATTTATCTCCCTGTTGTTGCCAGAGGGTATAAGCTTCTGTACCATGAAGATTAAGTTTCATCAATGTCCTATTCGACCCTTATCTTCACTAGAAGTTATCATTAGGGGTTCTGAATACCACAAAGGTGCTGACATACTTGATCATGTAGAATGTAGAGTTTGGGAAGTAATAGGGACTTAGTAAGGATCTAGTCTAACCTTTGACAGATGAGGAAACTGAGTCCCAGAAGGGGGAAGGGATCTGCCCACACGTCCCAGAGTTATTAGCAGCCTTTTTACATAAGAAAAACCTAACTTCACTACTCTCTTACTCTACTCCAATTAATAATTTACTACAAACATCTAATACTGATGCAGTGTTGTGTTTTTGAGGTTTGCTTCTGGAAAAAAAAATAAAGACAAGTATAGGTTTTGAACTATTTTTCGATCTAGATTATTTTTAAAATTATCATTAAAAGGCAGGGGTAAAAATTAGGTAACACCGCTGACTCTAACAGTACACAATACTGAAAAAAAAATTCACAGATGCTTACATTAATGACTCAATTCTGTCCCTCACAGCTCAAACACCACCTTCTAGCTAGAGGTCCTTCTTGATCCCCTTACATGTCGGTGCCTTCTTACCCTACCTAGCATCTAGCTAACAATCCTGTATTTATTCTGTGTTCATTCTGTGTATATATAATTATATATGTACAGGCTGTCTGCTTCAGGAAGATGTAAGCTCCTTGAGGACAGGAGCTGTTCTCATCTGTCTCCCTAGTGCCTAGCACAGAGATTACCAAGAGTAGGTACTTAGTAAATGAATGTTGACAGAATGACTTGATTAATTAATGTCACCATGAGAAAGGGCAATTGTGAGGATCAAACATCAAATCTTAAAACACTGTAACTGTTAGCTATGATCACGTGGAGTACTACTTTTCATGACAGGTAGGTGGCAGTGTAGGTAGAGGACTTGGAGTCCAGAAGACCTGAGTTTAAACCCTACTGTGACACTTAGCTGTGTGACCCCTATGCCCACAAGTCACTTGTTTGCAATTTGCCTCAGTTTTCTCATCTGCAAAACGGGGATAAAAAAAATGACACCTACCTCCTACAGATGTTGTGAGGATCAAATGAGATAATATTTGTAAAATCCTTTGCAAACCTGAAAGCCATATATATTGGCTAGTGATGATAATAAATAGTGAGGAGTAAGTCCAATCCACCACAAAACAGTCTGAAGTACTACAGAGGATGTTACTAATGAATTTTGGGCATCGCCTGGTGTTTGTCATTGACCTTCTTCTTGACAAGATACTGCCTCTGATGGCAACGTGAGGCCAAGACCCAGATGGAATTCAGTCAAGCTAACACTCTGTCACCAGGAAGGCCTGGGTATTGCCTCACTTTATTCCTACCACCCACAGGCAGATAAAAGCAAAGAGAGCATTCCCCCAAACATGAGCACATACCAAACCCAGAGGTGATTAAGCACAAACAATGATATCTTAGGAAAAAGCAAAAGCTCCCCCACAAGACTGGAAAATGATGGCCTCCCAAGCCAAGTCCGGGTACAAGAGCTCCTTTGAAGAGAGGGCCCCATTCTGGCACGGGTAGATGTCCTTGTCTGCCCTGCACACTTGTAGCTCTCTAGTGCTGTGTACTAGTCCCAGATCACCAGCTTCATTCAATTTTCCTATCCAATCCTGAAGGGCCTTGTTCTTAATGAATGACACAGAGAAGGGAGTGGCCCACCTCTCTATGTGATTAAATCAGGAGTATGTCAAATCTTCCCAAATCATTTGGAGCTAATATAGCTGGGGAAAGTTTTATAGAGGAGGCAGTACTTTATCCCCATCTTACAGATGAGAAAACTGAAGCTCAGAGAGGTTAAGTAGTTTGTGCCCAGTTACCCAGCAATAAAGTGGCCAAGCCAAGTCTTTTGCCTCCAAGTCCTCTCCATTCTATCACACGGACTCACTATCTGCTCCAGCTTAATTTCTTCCTTCAAGGATGTTTAGACCCTCTGGTGTACAACATATGTGTTCCTGCCTCCCTCCCTGCCTGTACTTAAAACCCAGAATGACACAAGGAAAAGTATTCAGTAAGGGAGGAGCATTCCCACTCTATTCTGGTCTATGAAAGGTAGCATGGTGAAGTGGACAGAGACTGGAACTCTAATCAAGAAGACCTGGGTTCGAATCCTATCTCAGGCACATAACTAGTTGTATGACTATGTGCAAGTCATTCAATCCCTGTGCCTCTGTTTCCTCATCTGAAGAATACCTGGAGAACTCACATGGCTGTTGTGGGGCTCAAAGGAAATAAAAGCACTTTACAACCCTCAAAGCATTCCATATGTGTTGGGCTATTACTATTAGACTTCCTTGGTCAGAATAGATCTGAAACTTCATGTTCATTTGGAGAGGGCAGATGGGAATAGGGAAAAGCCTAGAGACCGTGCCATATGAGGAGCAGTTAAAAGAACTGGGAAAACCCACAGTGGGAGGTCCCCATATGCTCAGTCTTTTTCAATGTACTTATCAGTTATGCTGATTTTTTTTTCTTCTTCCTATTCTTTTCTTGTCTTTCAAAAAATGCTATTCATATGGGATGGCTCTCTGGTAGGTGGGAGAGAAAAGGATCATGGGGAAAACTATGATGACTTTTTTTTTTAAAAAGACATCAGCGGAGCGGCCAGGTAGCACAGCGAGTAAGAGCACCGGCTCCAGTGTCAGGATGACCTGGAGATCGAACCCTGGGCTCAGACACTTAGCACCCACCCAGAAACACCTGGACATGTAACCTTGAGCAAGTTACTTAACCCCAATTGCTTAGGGGTGTCCAGGTGGCTCAGTGAGTAAGAGCACCAGCCCCAGAGTTGGGATGACCTGGGGATTGAATCCAGGCTCAGACACTTAGCACCACACCCAGAAATAACTGGCCGTGTAACCTTGAGCAAATTACTTAACCCCAATTGCTTAAAAAAAAGACATCAGGAAAAACATTATTTAAAAAATAAATAAAGGAAATAAGAAGGGTTAGCCAAAGAAGAGAAGTTTCAGTGGAGGCCTTAATAACTATCTCTTAAGTATGTAAAGGGTAACCTGTAAAGAGGCATCTTATACCATTTGACCCCAGAAGGCAGAATTAGGAATGGAGAAAAGTTTTAGCCTGGCACAGTAAGTTCACATTAGCTACTACCTGTCTGAAGCTGGAGTCCCCATCCTGATGCACTCAAGGCGCCCTAAAGTGATGAAGCACGAACTAAAGGTAGTGACATGGGTTCCAGTTATCAGTGTGGACAGGCCTTCCACTGATATAGGCTGCATCTTCTCCTTACTTCCTCCTCTTCTTGCCTTTCTGAAAATCCTACATGGAGAAGCCACTACAAAACATTCAACTATGGCCATTAACTGGGACACAGGTGAAGCATCTATTGTGTCAACTGAAGAAGGGAGAGGAAAGGAGCAGGAGGCCTGGTACTTACCAAGGCAGGGTTGGGAACAAGGAAGTAAACACCAGAAACAATAGCAGGTAAAGTCCTCATGTGCTAAAGGAAATGGCAGTCATATACAGATTCTACACATTTCAATCATGCTTTAGAATTTAGCGTTTGCTATCTCATTAAACGAATGGAATAAAAGGACTCAGAAAACCCGAACCATTCAAAATGGAATGGAAGGATCAGCTGAAGGAATGGGAATGTTGAGTCAGGGGAAGGGAAGACTCCACTAGAAGTCTTCAAACAGACAATGGCTGACCACTCATTGGGCATATCATGGCGAAAATGATTTTTCAGTTGAGGGCTGGGTTTGGAAGTCCTTTCCAACACTGAGATCCTGTGATTTTCATATTCTGTGTTAGGGAAAGCCAAACAGGTGAGTTAGCTTGTTAGATGTCTCCACCAGCTAGCATGTTGTCCTAGGACTCTAAGGCTAACTATCCCAGGCCCCATCTTTAGCCTTTTGGGCATAGTTCCAAATTGCTCTACAGAATGGTTGAATCAGTTCATAATGCCACCAATGGCGCATTAGTGTGTTGGTTTTCCCGCATTCCCTCCAACATATGTAATTTTCCTTTTCTGTTCTATTAGTCAGTCCAATAGGTGTGAAGTAATACCTCAGAATTGTTGAATTTACATTTCTCCAATCAATAGTGATTTAGAGTTTTTTTCATCTGGCTATAGATAGCTTTGATTACTTCATCTGAAAATTGACTATTCATATCTTCTGATTATTTATCAGTTGGGAAATGCCTCTTATTTATAAATTTGACTCAGCTCTCTATATATTTGAGAAATGAGGTCTTCAGCAGAGAAACTTGCTTGAAATTTTTTTCACAGTTATGATTGCTAACTGTATTTGCCTTCATCCTATTAACACATTTATTCTATTCTCTCTCTCCTTTCACCCTGTCCCTCTTCAAAAGTGTTTTGGCCCCATCTTTAAAATGAACATGTAGACATTTTCTATACTAAGGCTACTTTAAGAAGTTGGCTTTGCAAAAAAAATGCTGGCAACATATATGCAACCAGAAGCCAAAGTCCTAAGTAACATATAGTTGAAACAAATTAACTCAGAATTCACTTACCCAGTGAATACTATCTCATTATATCCAAAAGAAAACTGACAGATAAAGTCAAAAGCACTGCCACAACCTCCATTCATCATTACTGAAGCCTATTGTTCAGTGTATAGATTTGTACAAGCAAGAGTCATGCACGAATTGAAAATAACCCAAAGGCCTTACTTTGGTGTCACATTGGTTTGTGCCTGAGGAGACATAGTGGAGATCAATTACGATGTAATAGGCAGTTTTGTACAATCACCTCTATCTCATCTAAACTTTGTGACACCATGAAGCAGGCTGCACTGGAACTGTAATAATAGAGATGCCATGCCAGAAAGCCACACACCATTTAGTATAAAGCCAAAATATTCTTGGGAGGAGAGGATAAAAACAGATTAGCATCCTGTTGTAAACAAAGTACAAGGTGTTCCAAAAGTTAGTACAATATCAAGCTATTAGAGCTCAAAGCTGCACTAAGACTTCTGATACAGAGGGTAGAATTCAATAGGGTTTCAGAAAAATGGAAATTGGAAATGTAAACATGTAACATGTGAGGAGAAGGGGAACCCAAAGACTGCCAGACTGAGAATAAAGGTGAGTGAGAGAAGATTACCCACATATTGGTTTGGGAAACTCTCCTCACAAGGACAACTGCCATTTCCTCGGCACTTGCAGGTTTCGGAGTGCTTCACAGACATCATTTCTTGCAGGCCTCCCACTAGGGCTGTGCTGGAACCACCTCTAAGTAGCTTGAAATTTTCACTGTGAGCTTTTACACCTCAGAAATAGGGAATTGAATACAAACCAGGGTTCAATTTATTTTTTTTCTTTATTGTCCGAACTCAGGAAAGTGTTAACAAAGATTAAATTCAAAAGAGTATGAATATATACTTTCTCCCAGGGTGCCTGGTGGTTAAACATTTAGGAGCAGACCCCTGTATTGCTTTATAAATATTACTTGAGCTCAGCAGGGGTGCAGGCAGTACAAGATTTGGAGAACGAAGTCATCACTAAACTGGAGGCCTGCTACCTGGAGACTGATAATGATAATGATAACCCACCCAGAAGGGGAAAGGCTTCAGGTATTATCCCCATTTTACAGGGAAGCAAAGGTATGGCTTGAATATGGTCACAGAGACAAGTAAATGTCAGGTGGGATTCAAAGCTAGGTGGGCCATGGAATCACTCTGGATATTGTTTTGAGAATCAAGTAATGAGAATTCAGAAGAACGGCATTCATCTGATGTACCTGCCTGACGAAAAAACAGGCAAATCCAGCTCTATCTCCCCAAAATGTCTATTATGTTGGGCCTGGATTCAGAAGGACCTGAGTTCAACTCCAGCTTCAGACACGTAATAGTTGTGACCCTGGGCAAGTCACTTAATCTGTCTCCCTCAGTTTCCTCAACTGTAAAATGGGGATAATAATAGCACCTACCTCTTCGGATTGTTATAAGGATCAAAGGAGATAATATTTGTAAAGAGCTTAGCACACTGCCTGGTACATAGTAAATACTTGTTTCCTTCCTTCCTTTCCTTCCCTCCCTCCTTCTTCTGTTCCTTCCACTATCAAATATCTATCTGGCCTGATCTTTCCTCAGTGCAAAGTACATAGGTTCACACAGGGACCAGACAATAAGTCAGTAAGTCAACAAGCATTTATGAAGGTCCTACCATGTGTTAGGCACCATGGTAAGCACTTTGTATACAACCTACTAGTGCTGATTCACATATATATGGCGTTCTCTTTAGATCTATAGCATCTTTGTTTGTTTTTTCAAAGAACTTTCATTAAGACCCAGGAAAGGCAGAATATTAAAGGGAAAAAAGTGAAGGTTTTGGTGGCAGAGGAGCTGAGTTTAAATCCTGCCTTGGTCCCTTACTAACTTGGTGACCTTAAGCAAGTGACTTCCATTCTCCTGGGGCTCAGTTTACTCATCTCTCAAATAAAGTGGTTGCCTCTGAGGTCCCTTCCAGCTCGAGATCCATATTCGTGTGTGTGAGTGACCCTTGATGAGTTGCTTCAATTTCCTAGACCTCAGATTTTTAATGAACAAAATCTGTGACTCTACTTTATGTTTCTATGCTCCTCACCATTTTTCTGTTGCACAACAACTCTAAGCCGAAGGCCTACTCTGAAGCTGAGTCACAGGGAGGAAATTATTCCCTGTCAGATTTCAGACAGATTTCAGACTTTGGTGTCTTGAATTTGTTTCCAGGATCCTCATCATTCAGCACGGATAGCAAAGCCTCAGCAACAAGATAAGCTGCCCACTGAATCATCAGGGATGAGAACCTCCCTACAGGTCTTCAATCTTCTGCATAATCTTAACTGCTTCCTAAGACCCTGGTCAGAAATGCCCAGTGAGAAAATGAAGCTTGCTAAGGCAATCTTTCCATGCTTTGTCTTTCAAGTTCATAAAAGGACACCCAAGTTAGGATACAGTATGGATGTTGAATGCAACTAGAACTGCCGTCAAGACTGCTATTTGCCCAGGCTATTCACAGAAATGCAAACTGTATATATATCGGGTGATTTCCCCCTCCCTCTCTCTTCTCACAGACACATTTTGTTTCTGAGTGTCTGTGTGTGCCTGTACTTGTGGATACGTGTGTGTGTGTGAGTGTGTGTGTGTGTGTGTATATATATACATATATATATATATATATATATACATATATATATATATATATCAGCATGCACTCAGGTTTTCCATGAATGTCATAAAGTATGCTTCCCTTCCAGAAGACAGATGGGGGAGTGTCAAAGGGAATTATAAATGGACTGTTAGGATCAGAACCTGGATAATATTTCTAGGCCCTTTGGGCAGTTGTTTCTAATCTAGGGCATTGATAGTTCAGGAGCGCTATTTAAATCTTAGTGGGCAATTAATTCATTGGACCTTATTTCAAAGTAAGATGTTATTCCACTCCATTAACTCCTAAAGATGTGGATAATCTCTTCACATCTATAACTATAAGTACCGTATTGTGATAGCACTATATAGCACTAATACAGTGTGGCATGCACTTTCTTTTCAGGCTGTCAGAATACCTCTAAGCCATATTTTGGACCCTGTCTATATTGAAGAGACTTGTCAGAAAACCAGCT
Source organism: Petaurus breviceps papuanus (assembly GCF_028583685.1). Classification (NCBI taxonomy): domain Eukaryota; kingdom Metazoa; phylum Chordata; class Mammalia; order Diprotodontia; family Petauridae; genus Petaurus; species Petaurus breviceps. Next base: position 46,027 of record NW_027186995.1, on the reverse strand, counting down.
TATGTATCCTGGAGCTGAAAAGATCATGATCCTTTATTTTGGTAATGCCAAGTAACTGTTTATTATACATCAGTTTGTTTAGCAACAACCAAGAGACTGTGATGCGTTTTCCTAAAACATTTATCTCTTCTTTTAAATAATCAGCGGCATGGTAATAAAGAGTTCCAGGCCAGTTCCCCCTGGATCAGCACACAAGTGCATCAATGCATCTTTTTACAGAGGAGAATCTGGAACCTTAGGAAAAAAAAGGAATCGTCACTAGGAGTCAGTGTGGGTTTGCTAAGAACTCATATCAGTCTCTGCTCATTTCCTTTGCTGATGGGGTCACTGGACTGGGAGGTGAGGGGAATGCTGTAGATATGGTGTATATTAGTTTCAGCAAGGAATATGACAAATTCTCTCACACAATCTTTGTGGATGAGACTGAGCAATACGGGCTGGTTGGAAGTATGGCTAGGTAAATCTACAGCAAATTTGATGAGCATGCCATCAATGAGCAATGGGCTGCTTATGAAATCTACGTCAGCAGATCAGAGTTAGAGCTAGAAGGGACCTTAGAGGTCATCAAATTTAACCCCATCATTTTACATATGAGGAAACTGAGGCTGATGAGGGTTAACTAAATTGCCCAGGGTCACCTAGCTAGCTAGTGTATATCCAAAATGGGATTTACACCCAGGCTGTCCTAACTCCAAGCCTAGTACCACTACAGCACAGAGCTTTTCTAGTCATCTCCAAGGTTCTTTCCAACTCCAAGATTCTCTAATTCAAAGTGTATACACCTGACAATTATGCTTGGATCTCAGCTAAAGGGCTGGAGCAGCAAGCCATCCCAACTCTTTCCAAGATGTCCTCAACTCATTCCATTTCCTTTTAGATGACTTGCTTGAAATAATTGTGGGTAAAACACTCAACTTCATCATTTCTCCACTTGAAAGGGCAGAGAAAACAACCCCCTTTCTTTTTTTTCTAAATGGTTTATAATAAACTCAAGATTAAACAGCAATACAACCAATACTTTAGACTATTTACATTTTGATAAAAGTTTTTGTATGGTATGTGTGAGCTCTGTTCTTCCGGTTTCTATGTCTTTCACTTAGTACTACTTCATAAAGGTCTTTTCAGACTTCTTTATATTCTTTATATGAGTTCAACTGAAGTATAGTAAAGGAAGCATGGTATTCCCTGAGACTCATGGACCATCATTAAGCAATTCCACTATTGTTGAGCATGTGTCACTTCCATGATTTTTATTACAAATACTGATGTGGTAAAAAAAAAAAAATCTTTAAAACAGGTAGCTCTATTTTTTTTCTTTTAAAACTCTCAGGTTATGAAGTAAGTGAAGTGAGCAGAACCAGGACAACAACGAACATCACTATGTGATAACCAACTATGACTGACTTAGGCTTCAGAGCAATGCAAGGATCTATGACAATTGCAAGACTCCACATCCAGAGAAAGAATTACAGAGTCTGAATGCAGAGTGAATGCATATTATTTTCTTTTTTGTTGTTGTTTTTGCTTCTTCTTTCTTAAGGTTTTTCCCTTTGGTTCTAACTCTTCTTTACAGCATGACTAATATGGACATTTTTAAATATGATTGTACATGTAGAGCCTATAACAGATTGCATGCTGTCTTAGGGAGGGAGAAGCAGAGGGAGGGGGAGAAAATTTAGAACTAACCATCTAATAGAAGTGAATGTTTAAAACAAAAACAACAAATACATAAATACAATTTAAAAAATAAAATAAAATTCTTAGGTCATATAACAACAGTGGAATTACTGGGACACAAGGGATGACTGTTCTCATGACTTCTACTCCATGTTGTCAGAATGCTCTCCAAGAAGATGCAACAAACAAATGTACCTATTTTCTCACAACCCTACCAGCATTTAGCTGTTCCTTTTCATTATTTTTAATAAGTGGATGGGTTAAGAGGTGATCAGTTCTTTTAATTTGCATATCTTTGATTTTTGGTGTGGGACCAGTCACTGGGAGGAGGTGGTCAGAAACAGCTCTTGAGCCTTACCTTAAAAGATAAGAGGAATTCTGTGAGGTGAACGTGAGAAGGCAGTGCATTCCAGTGCAAAGGCATGGAAATGGGTCATGGAATATGAGGAACAGAGAGAAGGTAAATTTGGCTGGATAGAAAGGAGAGCAGTAAGTAAGGAGGCTAAAATGATCGGCTAGAACCAGGTTAGAAAAGGTTTTAGAAGCATCTTTAAATTATAAGGAACAAGGGGCAGTTATGTGGCATAGCAGAGAGAGCATCAGCCCTGGAGTCAGGTGGACCTGAGTTCAAATCTGACCTCAGACACTTAATAGCTGTGTGACCCTGGACAAGTCACTAAACGCCAACTGCCTCCAACCCTGCCCCCCCCAAAAAACAAAACAAAACAAAACTATGAGGAACAAGCTTGGTTCAAAGGAAGAGATCTGATGGAGAAAACAATCCCAACCTACCTTTTTGTAGAGCTGGGAGATCCACAAGTATAACACAGGGCTGATTATTTCCTCTTTTTTTGTCTTTAAAGCGATACTATTTGTTATATAGGATGGCTCTCTGGAAGGGGGAGAGGGAGATGGGGTAAACTACAGTTTACAGAAGACATCAAGAAAACTTACTTTTAAAAAGGTATTTTTTAAAAGATAGTTAAGGGTCTCAGCTCATGAGAATGTACTGAAGGACCAACTTTTATTATTTCCCTTTCACAACAAGCCTCAGTTACTTTATCTATAAAATAAAGAAAATGTGTTCTTCCCATTTCATAGAACTTTTATAAAAATAAATAGTATAACAACAATAATAGTTCATATTTCTATGGCACTATATGGTTTTCAAAGCACCCTCCCCCCTAAAGTCCTATGAGCAATGTAGAATATTATCCTTATTTTGCAAATATGGAAACTGGGTCATAGATAGTAAGATGTCTTACCAACCACCACACAGCCAGTAGGAGGAAGAACTTGAACTAAGATATTATGACTCGAAATCCAGTACTCTCCAAATAAGGTATGTCTATACCTCCAGGAGCTGTGATTTCAAAGGGGTCGGAACTCTTAATATTAAGTAAAATGAAACAATATTTGTAAAATGCTTTGTAAACTTTAAAAACAGTAAATAATGCTAACTATTGCAATCATTATCATCATCATCATCATCATCATCATCATCATCATCATCATCATCACAGTTTGCAACCATCTATAACTTGGGGCCTTACACGAGTTGCACTAGGTTTATATAGCTAAGTGTCAGAGATAAGACTTGAACACAGGGTCTTCCTAATTCCAAATATAATGTTCTACCTACTACATTACAATGACTTTCCTACAAATTAGAAAAGATGTATAAAACATGTTGAAACTAAAAAGTAGGTTAAAAGGGTACAGTAATACACTGTTGTTAGATCTAGGAAGTAGTCCAAACATTTTGGAAAATAACTTGGAATTATATAAGATACGTGACTAAATGGTTCATGTCCCAGTCATACCCAGAGATCTCTCATTTCTGGGCATATAACTCAAAGAGTCAGAAAGAAAGGTTTCAAATCTACCACAATATCCAAACTCAGCATTTCTGTGGCAGCAAAGAATTGGAAAGAGAGTGGGTACTCACATAATAGGGAACAGTTAGACAAACAGTGTGTCAATATTATAGAATACTACTCTGTCATAAGAATAAATAATATGAACACTTCCCCAAGAAACATGGAAAAACATATAAACTGATAAAGAATTCAGTAAGCAGAACAAGGAAAACCATATATACAATGACTTCAATAAAGTAAATTGAAAAAGAATGAAAAGCAGCATGATGCTGGGCAATTCTAATGACTGACCTTGCCTCTGGAGAAGAGGACCAACTGGAAATGTACCACCTACCTTCTACTTGAGAGGTGGGAGACTACTGGTATGGAATGGTGCATATACTGCCACAAATTTTGAGAGTTGTAAGGGACTTCAGTGTTCATGTCATCCAATCTTTACCCCCAAAGAATCCCTACTAAATAAATCTGACAAGTAGTCAGCCATCTTCTCCCTGAAGAGCTTCTCTATGTATGGACTCTGCCTATTAGAATGTGAACTGCTTTGAGAACAGGGACTCTTATGTTTCTATTTGTATCTCCAAGCACTCAACACAGTGCTTTGCACACAAGAAGTGTGTAATATATGCTTATCTATTCATTCATCCAGTGAGAGGGCCCCCACCACCCTTCAGTTTCAGACAGTTTTTCCTGACATCGAGACTGATAATGAATACAAAGCTCCAGATGTAGCTTGGCCAGCATAGAGCACTTTGACATCAAAGAAATTTCCTTAAGTATAAATTCTACTATTATTCCCCTACTTAATAACCTCCAAAGGTTCCTTATGACCTCTGGGATCAACTACAAACTCCTCCACTTGGCTCTTGGAGCCGCTCAGCATGTGACTGGTGCAGCCTTGATACTGCTTTCTCCTCCTAGACTCTGGAACCAAGCCAGATTGGTGTCCTGCCTGCCACTCACACACGTCACTTCATCTCTCATTCTCACAGAATCCTTATCTTGCTTCAAGAAGCACCTTTTATCCTGATTCCCGCAGTCCCACCCCACCTAGTAGGGAGCTGCATCTACTCTGTATTTATTCCAGATATAACTACAAAAACAACAGTAACTATAAATATATATGGACATGGACACAAAAGTGTGTATAACACACAGACATACTTGCTGTCTTCTCCTCTAAGTTCTTAGACTGAGCTCCTGGAAGTCAGGGACTGTTCAGTGTTCCTTTGTATACCCAGGGCTGAGCACAGTGCCTGCTGCATAGGAATGGTGCTTAATCAACTTACTCAATGCCTATTGACTCGACTTTCATTCCTTCTATTTGTATCTATGGTGTGTATGTTATCACAGGCACTTAATAAATACTTGTTGATGATTATCCCCTTATTCCTGGAAGTCTCTCTTAAGAGACAGCCCAAACCTGGAGATCAAGAGACAGCCCAAACCTGGAGATCATTTCCCTGATCAATACCACGACCAGCTACAACTCAACGTTGAAGGTTGCTACCCACCTCCTACCAGAGAAGCGATGGGCTAAAAATGAAGAATGAACCATACACTTTTAGGCATGGCCAACGTGGGAATTTGTTTTGCTTGACTATCCATATGCCTAAAAAGGGTCCTATTTTTCTTTCCCCCCCCCCCAAAGCAGAGAGGGAAGAAATAGAAAATAAATGTTTATTCAGTGTAAACCTTTTTAAAGAAATAAAAAAGCAAACTAACGTAATCTAGATGTTTTGTATAGTCTCTTAGTATATGAACTAAAGTTATTTTTGATGATTTTAAGAGGCTAGCGTGACTGTCTGTGGGTACAAATCCCTAGTGGGGAAAAAAAGTAAAATTGTTGTGTGGTTTTTTCCCTAAAAAGAGAGAAAATGCTTTAATAGCATTCAGCCATTTTTACTTAGTAGAGCCAAGTCTAAAGTCTAAAGATAGTAAGTTTAGAGGTGAGAGAAACCTTAGAGGCCACCTAGTCCAACCCAGCTATTTTACAGATGAGATAAGTGAGGCCCAGAGAAGAGAAATGACTGGGTACTTCACACAGATAGTAAGTGAAAGAGTCAGAATTCAAACCCAAGCCCTCTGACTCCCATTCCAGAAAGCTTGACACTCTACTACACTGCCTCCTAAGAGCTATAAAGAGTTCCAGAAAGCTTGACACTCTACTACACTGCCTCCTAAGAGCTATAAAGAGTTATTTGTACCTTTCAAAGTCCTTTACAACATGTTGGGAAACTAACCCAAGGCCTACTTTCCCCTGCCCCCTGTGCCCAAACTTCTACCAGCTCTATTACCATAATCCTTATGCTGAACTAAGTTGACAAGCCATTCAATTATTTTAGAGCTGAGCACCAGACATATGAAGTACAATACAGCAGAATGAGTGAAATGGTATCTGAAGTACAAGTCCAAAAGTCTAGGTTTGAATCCCATCTCTCCCACTTACTACCACCAATACCACTACCACTGTTGCTACTACTAGCTAGCATTTATATGGTGCCTACTATGTGCCAGGTACTGTGCTAAGCACTTTATAAATATCTTACTTGAGGCTCACAACACCCCTGGGAGGTAGGTGCTACTATGATACCCATTGTACAAATGAGGAAACAGAGTGACAGCAGCTGACTCAAGGCCCAGGGTCACACAGCTAGGAAGTGTCTGAGGCTGGATTTGGACTCAGATCTTCTTGACTCCAGGCCCAGCCCTTTGTGTACTCTGGCACTACCTCGCTGCCTACTTGTGTGGGGAAGCCACTTCAATCTGTGCCATTTTGTTCATTTGTAAAACGAGAGGGTTGGATTAGTTGGTCTCTACCTTCCCACCTGAAATCTTGGGATGCCAAGATCCACTGGTCCTCTTAAAGGATTAGAGGAGTACTTTGCCTTCATTTGCTATGCCTACTTTCCTCTGTAAAGTTGTTGACACACAACCTACCAAAGAGAAGATATTAAAACATGAGGGCTTATTATAACCATGGTGCTCAAATCAGACTCAACATTTGTCATTACTCACCACTATTTTTCTCCCTTCAATCTCTAATTAAACCACTTGCCTTTAACATACAACTATTTCTGAATTCTTTCTTCTTGCTTCTCACATTCTGGTCAATTTCATTTAATGGTGGAAATGAAAATAAAGTATTTCAACATTAACACTTCAAAGTACACTTACCTTTTAATGTAATTGTTACAAATGAATTTCAATACTTCTCCCCTATATTGTAATGACATGCGAGGCCATGCTTGTGCTAAAATAAACTTGTCAATGTTGCCGCTTCTACTGATGTCAGGGATTCTGTCATTCAATCTGGGAAGCATACAAAAATGTTTTCTTTCTTGGTGTTGATCCCCATTCTGAAGTGTGTCAGTTCTGCAATGTGGACAATTCCTTTTGACAATAACTCATAAAACAGTTGTTCACAGTGACCATCAGGTCCAGTCTTGAATCACAAGGTGTAGGCTGGTGTCGAATACATTTTAACATATGCCGCTAGCTAAATGATAACCACTGAAATCCTGAGTCCTCCGGTTTGCCTGTGACCATGGCAGTACTGCTGGGGTGAGGGCCAGGGAAGCGGGCAAGAGGGTTACTCTGTGTCAAGTTTTAGAAGAAACAGTATGTAAATAGTATTGAACTTCTTGTACATCAGGGGTTCTTAAACCTTTAATCCTGGACCCCTTTGGCGGGCTGGTCAAGCCTCCTGTTTCAACTTCCCTCAGCTTTTCATTATTCTATAATGGCAACTAGGTAGAATCAGGGATGGAGTGCTGGATTTGGAATTAGGAAGATTTCAACTGGAATCCTTCTCAGGAACTTACTCGGTGACCCTAGGCAAGTGACTTCACCCAGTTTGCCTCAGTTTCCTCATCTGTAAAATGAGTCAGAGAAGGAAATCGCAAACCAATCCAGTATCTTTGTCAAGAAAACCCCAAATGGGGTCATGGCGAGTCAGACACGACTGAAATGACTCAATACCACCACCTGTAAAAAAAAAAATGACACCTACCTCCCAATATTGTTGTGAGGATAAAATGAGATAACATTTGAAAAGTGCATGACAAACTATAAAGTACTATGTAAATTCTACCTATTATTATTATTCAATTTCTCAGACTCACTGCTTTTAATAATAAAACTAATAATTCAATAATAAGTCTAGGCTCTTTCTTCCTCCTACTAGGAGAGAAATTCTCCCCAGGTGAATTTTTTTCCTCACCTCTTTCCCCAGTAGATGTCATGATGTTCACTAACAGAGAAAAAGGAAACAGTCAGGGACACACATTCAGATAGAGTGAGCCCTGTCGTGCCATGCTTGATAGACATGTGAGGATGCACAGGATTCTTTAGTTCTCTTGCATCAATATATAAACAGAATATGCATAAAGTTCCTGGTTGGATCCTAAACTCCAGAACCCTTGCTCATTTCTGTTTGAAAACAGTGGATCCCAGGTGCTTATTAGAGAAGACTGATTTTAGGCATACTTTGTTTGAGGCTTCCTTCATAAATTATTCTTGCAAAGCCCAAGAGTTAGCAAGCATACTCTGATGGAGAACCTGAGTGAATTTTGCACCTCATTAAGAGACAAATTCTTTCCCCAGAATTCTGTAGCTCACTTCCTATGGGCCTTCCACACAAGATATTTCAATTATTAGCTTAAATTATTTAACAGAACAGCATTATTTGATGTAAATAAGTGTTCTTCACATGGGAGTAGAGGGCTGCTAAGAGAATCGTGCCTCAAACTGCTGAGAAAGCGATCCCACAACAAATATCTGGAGATAGGCAATGGATTCCCATTGTACAGTTGAGGAAACTGAGTCTGGGAGAGAGAGGAAGTGTCTTGTCTAAGATTACATAGCTAATAAAGGTCAGAACCAGGACTTAAACCCAGATCCCCAGTATTCTTCCTGCTACATGTCACCCACATTATTTTACTGTGTAGAACTTTAGCATTTTAAGACAAGCATATATACTAAGTCAGTGGCAAAGTAAACACAAGTTCATAAAAATATTGCACATGATAGGAGAAATATAAGCACACATTTTTGCAATCATGACAATTACACTCCCTACAGAGTCAGTGTATACATCAATAAAAGTTAAGGACAAAGAAAATGGAGTCCAAGAAAGGCTAATAGGTTCTAAGGCCACAAGATTCTTATCAGTTGGTGGGAGAAGTTGGAGACATTCTAACAGAATGTAAGCTGTAAGGTTAGGCATTGTTTTATCAGGTCTTTGTACCCCCAGCAACTAGCATGGCACACGACACATAGTAGGTACTTAGAAACACTTTTTGAAATAAATGGAATTAAACTGCAACCTCTGAAGAGGAAGTTAAAAAGAAAATAATCTGACTCTCCTGCCCAGAAGTCTTGGAATCACCATTTAGAGACACAATTTGAGTCTGGGTAGACTACCCCTGGTCTAACCCAGGGCAACATTTTGATGTGCTTATATTACTGTCATTTGATCATACAATTAGCCAGGTCAGCACAAGGGAGACAAAATTTGATTGGCTCTAAGAATATATTGCTCTGATTAGTCCAGGGCCAACAGAAAATTATATGACTAGAGGGGACCAATGTTTCCAGTACAGGCTGCACAGCAGTCTTGATAACCCTGAATAAATCAGTCTGACTAAGTATTTTGGTCAGTCTAATTTGATTGCAATTACCCTCTAACTGCCAGTCAAAATCCCATCTCAGTCTCAAGGCCCAGGAGTGTGTCCTGACCATCCCAGCCAAAAAGGATGGCACCCTTCTCTAAACTCAGACAACACTCAGCGTTGTTATTTGCATATGTCCATTTTTCCCTATCAAGTAACTGTCTCAATACTCTACTGCCCTGACACCTCTAGACACTGGCACAAAGCAAAGTAGGCTATTTCTTAGCAAGGAAGCAAACTGGATCCTAATATGGCTTCACAAGCTTCTTATAAGCATACCACCAGGACAGTGGTATGCACTGAGCACACACTCAACTAGATAATTTTTGAATGAATGACTGAATAGGCTCAGGGCCATCAGCATATCTGATATACCAATAATCCTGAGCATATTCAGAGCATACACACACACACACACACATACACATTCAAAAGTATATACAATTATATTGCATATATTTTATGCATTTATTTATATTTTATATATATACATACATTTCTATTATATAGTGTTCTGTTTATTGTATATATTTATATATCATATACACACATTGACAGATATATACATACATATATCTGTAAATGCATGTACATATCTACATCTTCACACATATCTGTAAATGTGTGTACATATCTGTAATGCCATGCATGAGCAGCTTTCCAGAAGAATGCTACTGTGAACAGCCTTTAAGGTTCTGATTACAAAGTATAGTGAACACTCTGTTTATTCCATAACAAATCAAAGCAAAACATTCACAGAAAATCAAGGTACAGCATTCACAATATTACAACTTATATTCACAAACAGCTTATCATTAAAATGGCCACATAGTTTTCACCAAAGTGGTCAAAATATTTAGAACAAAGAACTATCATCTCAAAGTACTATAGTATAAGTCTTCCACTCATGGGGCAAAGTCTTAAGTTAACTCAGTCTGTCACTTATTCAATAATCAATTACTAAGTAAAGCACAATATAGTCTCAAAGTACAATAGTCAAAGTCTTCCACTCTTGGGGCAAAGTCTTGATTAACTCAGTCACTTATTCAACAATCAATTACTAAGTATCATACACAAACCCCCCCACCCCTAGGTCACTAGTAAACTATAATTTCATCATTACTCAGTACCCAAGGAGAGGTCTTTTCATCTTCACTTGGGGCCTGTTCTCAGATTCCCTGGATCCCCTTCCATGGTCCCCGATTCTGCCTGGGTTCAATGGCAGACAGCTCCCAGTTCCTTGACCAGCTCTCTGGGGAGGTCCTGCTCCACACTGGTGTTCACAGGGTCTGGTCCATGTCAGCTCCTTCACCATTTCTGCTCCAGGGAACTCAAGGCTCAGCCAAGCCACAAAGTCTCAGTATCCTGGTCATGCTTCTCCTGGGCTCCTCTGTTACCTGGGTTCCTGGGCTCCTCTGTCACTCTGGGCTCCGTGCTCCTGTTCAGAAGAAGCTCCACCACCACAAGTTCTCGGGAAATTCTGGTTCAGTTCTCCATTCTCTCTTCCGCAGCTGCTCCGCCACCAGATGCTGATCCCAAGAAATTCTGCCTGTGCCTCGGGCTTTTCCTTATATACACACTGCATTAGCTTCCTGTTTCAGCCAACCCTTTCCTGTTACATCAGTAACAGGAGACAGGAGTTCATACCTTCTGTTTCTCAATAGAGGCTTGATCAGTTACTAAGTGCTAAGTACCTGCTACCTTTGCCAACACAAAGGGATCTTCAAATTCAAATTATATCACCATTACAATATCTACATATTCCACTAAGTCCCTGTTTTGATAATTCCTCATGTTATGAAGAGGGCATAAGATTCACAAATGTTACTGCAACAGAACGCAAAATCACAGGCCCATAGGATCATCGATTCAAGGTTAGAAAAGGCCCTGGAGTACATGAAGCCACAACCTCTCATAGGAAGCTGGGGCACAGAGAGTTTAGTGACTTGCTTAAGGTCAAACAACTTCAAAGTGGCAGGGAAGGAATTTGAACGTAGGTCTTTTGGATTCCAAATTTGGTGCCATATTCACTACACCCCATGATGTCTCTCTAGCGGCTATTATAAAGGTTTTAAGTGGTCTTTGCAAAGGACTATTTCTCTTTCATCAAAGGACCAGCCTTGCTGGGTTTAGAGGGCTCACAATCAGAGGGTCTGTCACAGGATGATGATTTTTATTTTTTGGTCACCGCTCTCAAAACCTGTCTGCTAAGGCCTAGAGAGTTTGGGATCCATGCTAGCAGAAGAAGTACCCACACAGATAAAACCCTAGCTCCTTCAAGTCAGAATATATGAAACTGGATCCCATTCCTTCCTATCAGCAACCAGTGCTAGTAAACTCAACACACACACTTCAGAGAGAGGAAAACTTGCCCCCAGGCAGCTAGGTGGCACTGCAGTAGATGGAGGGCATGACCTGGAGTCAGGAAGACCTGAGTTCAAATGTGGCCTCAGATATTTACTAGCTATGTGACCCTGGACAATTTAATTTGCTTCTCTGCATTAGTTTCCTCATCTGTAAAATGACGATGATAATAGCACCTATCTCCCAGGGTTGTATCACCTAAGCAAACCTTGAGGTAGAAAAGGATTTCAATAGGCCAAAAGAAAGAGGGAGAATGTTCCAGAGTCCAAGTTAATGTGCAATGAGAGGACAGGGCCTGTTCTGTGCAAATATATCAGTTCAGTGTGGCTGCTATGTCAACTGAGTAAAGGAGTAAAATAAGTGAAATAAGGCTGGAAAGATAAGATGGAGGTAAGGGGAGGTGTTGGGTGTAGGATGTGAAGGCCTTGAATGGCCAGCTACAGAATTTCATATTCTTTGCCACACTGGCAACTATCTTTGGGCAGGGAATGCAATGGTCTGCACAGTGTCTTAGGAAGACTGGTTTATCAGCTGCATTAGTAATGGACCTTGTAAAGACAAACAGTTAGGAAGATACTATCATAGTTCAGGTGAGAGGTGATAAGGACCTAAACTGGTGTGGCAACTATCTGAATAGAGGAGGAAACAGATTCAAAAGACATCAAAGGTGTAGAGTTGACAGGTCTTAATAAAGGATGGGGTGAATGAATGAATGGAAAAACAAAACACTTATTAAGCATTCACTATGTGCCAAGAACTGTGTTAAGCACTGGGGATAGAGATCCAAAAGGAGAGATGATCCTTGCCTTTAAAAGAGTTTGCATTCTAATGGGGGAAGATGACCCATGGTTCCAAAAGGGGGATGCCTGATTATAGACATATGTGCATCCAATTAGGTGAATGGCAAAGAGATGGCTGGATAGTAAGGAGTGAAGAGAAGCCTGCTACCTATGGCTTTCCTGAAATAATGGCCCAGGCCAGGGTCAGCAATCAGTACAATGGGGCTCCAGGGCAGAAGGTTCTCCAGGGTAGCAAAGGAAGTTGGTGAGGGAGAGATGGATAAAAGAGAGGAGAGAAGCCAAGATGACACCAAAACTTCAAACCTGAGTGCCCAGGAGGATTGGTGGGAATATGGAATTTGGAGGATGGGCAGTTTTAGTGGAAATAATAATTCAGCATAGGATTATAGGAAGAACCTTGGAGGTCATCTAACTTTTATTTTACAGATGAGGAAGCTAAGGGTTAGAGAGATTAAGTGACTTGCCCAGAATCCAACCAGTGACAAAACCTAGGATGTGTAGCCAGGTTGTGCCACTCCAAGTCTAGATTTCATTTCATTGCAATATGTAACATGTACTACCACACAACCAAGAGATACAACACTGTAAGAAATGGCCCAGCGGGGCAATAAGACACAAACGATCTTTTGAGTGTTAGTTTTTTTTTTATTGCAGGGCCCCCATCATCCTCCCGGATGCTCCTTGTTTCTCCAGGCTACTTTGTGACACTGTGCACAGAATTCTGTTTCAGGGTTTCCAAGGCAACCTAACAGAAGCCCATGGAACCTTTCACTTTGAATGGCTGGCGTGGCGGCCTTCATACAGTGTCTCTACCTACTCACAGAGGCTAGTAACTGCAAACCCTATCCCCCTGGACCCCAGATTGGCTAAATCAATGATAAATAAAGAGTCTTGTGAGATTTGGGTAACCAACTTCCCCAAATAATTTTTGTGAGGGTGGACGACATACTAATTCTGATCATTTGTGGATGATTTAAGTAGATTTGAAAATAAGTATGAGTGACATGGTTATGTGCATGTGCATGCCACTGTATGCATGTACTGGTGTAGCTACATACACGATAATATGCCACAGTATGAAGGCATAGTTGTAGGTGATGAGATAGACTATGTACATAGAAATATAGGTATGTACATATATATGTGCCATTGGCGTATGTGCCATAACATAAACAAGCAAAGATATATCAATCCATCAATAAGCATTTTAGTCACCTAATATGTGCCAGGCATAGGGAAGACAGGGACAAAAATGAAATATACTTTGCCTTCAAGGAGCTTATATTCTAACAAGGGAAACAACATACATCTTTTGTAAGTATATATAAAAATTTGAAAAGGTGATTTCAGAGGAGGGCATGAGCAGCTAGTGGGAAGCAAGAAAGGAATTCTATAGCTCACCTGAGCTGAGTTTTTAAAGGAAGGAGGGATTCTAAGAGGCCAAGGTGAGGAGGGGGCATGATGTGGAGATGAGACAGGAAATGTCTTTAAAAGAGGGAGGAAAAAGAGAAAGACCACTTCATTTGGGCCCCAGACTAGCTGAAGGGGAATAAAGCATAATAAGGCTTACCAGAAAGATTGGAACCACACTGGAAAGTCATTTAAATGTCAAACAGAGGAGATAGTATTTGATCATAGAGGTAAAAGGGAAACAATTAGAACCTACCAAGTGGGGGGTGTCAGGGGTCACTATCATGTTTTAAGTTTTAATAAATACTTCTAAATCTTTTTGTGTTTTAAGCATTTCTTTTGTGGGGTATATAAAGCTGTCCTATTCCTTTAAATTGGAGAGGTTGATATTTGAGATCTTAGTTCCTGAGCATAATGATATTTAAATTTATGACACAAGGTGGAATGGATACATGGATAATATGATGTCAGAAAACCAAGTGCAATCCAGTAAGTCAGTCTGTAGGGAATTCAGTTAAACAAATTCAATTTCATTCACTAAACCAAGTCCCTGCACACATGCATGCACACACATGCATACACACATGACTATAATGCAAAATAATACAAGATAAATATACAAAGATGATACAAAGTGCTGTGTGAGGTCTGAGAGGAATCAGAGGAGTCTTCAGAGATGCAGGGGCATTTGAGCTAGGCTTTAAAAGATGGATACGATTTCAAAAGGTTGGGCAGGAGAGGGCATTCCTGGCATATAAACTAGTATGAAATAAACCACAGAAATGGGAGGTCACGGGGCTTAGCCAGCAGGTGGGAAGGAGTATAGCTCAGATGGTGCATAAAGTATGTGGAAGAGAGTAATACAAGGCAAATTTTGAAGAGGAGGATGGTAGCAGATTGTGGAAAATCTTGAATGCCAGACTAAAAGATTTTTAAACCTTCTTTGATAATCAGTAAGAGGGCAAGGAAGCAATACCCAGAGGATGATTACAACTAGACTGGGCCTAAGTAAAGATTGATGAGAGAAAATACACCTAAAATGGCAGAGACACAGGTTGGCAGATGACTGTAGTATGCTAGGCAGGAGGGGTGGGGTGTGGTGACATGGCAATGGACAGCAAAGAGGGATGGCTATTTGCCTATCTGATTACAGTATACCCAAGGAAGGAGCACAGGTAAATGGCGTCAGAGACAGAAACAGCCAAGTTAGGAGGTCGAACAAATTTTGGGTGAAAAATAATGCTTTCGATTTTAGACTTGGGATCCTTAGGTTTGGACTTAGCAGAGGCCTTAGTGATCATCTTTTATATTCCCTCTTCATTTTCAAGGAGGGCATGGAGGCCTAAAGAGGGTCAAATATTTTCCCAAGGTCAGTCACAGGGGAGGTAAATAGCAGTTTCCTGTACCAAGAGAGAACATGGCTTTCTTTTATTTTCTTCATCTGTTCATTGTGAGTCATAATGCTTCCTCCTGGAAGATGATCTCACAAAAGCCCTGACAGTGACATCACTGACCATTAGGAAGGCACTCATCTTACCATGCCCAGGAGCGCCACAGGGAATGGAGGGCTACAAGATGATGGCTGAGCCCAGGCTTTGTGCCTGTTAAGGACCAAAGCTTGGGTACTATAAGCCCCAAGAGTTGCATCTTTTCCTCGAGACTTCAAAGGGGTGATGCCTCAACAAGGCCCATGCTGCGAGGGCCTCACATATTAGTTTCAGTTCTGCTGCTTGTTTTTGACTCTCCAGGTGAAAATCAGTATGTGGAGGCAGGTTCTCTCTCCATACGTGGGTTCCTACAAATTTTCCATCATCCCAGTTGGTGTCTACATCCTGTGGTACTACAGTTTGCATGTTGGCAGGGGGATCATCTTCATTCTCATGCAAAAGCTGTATTTGTAGATGCTCTTCTCAATATACTAGGGCTTCGTCTTCTTCTGTAGTGGGACCTGGGACTATATATGGATGCTGCTGGGATACCTAAGGCCTGACCCCAAAACAACTACACTAAACAGGATCCACAGGGCTCACAATCACTTCACCATCATTGAAAGCTTCAAGGTCATCCCGCAGGCCATCCTCTAATTTTTATTCTAAAAAATGATCAAATGTGCATATAAATAAAATCCTGTTATAAATCACCTCACACAGCCAGAGTTTCATTTGTCTTATGATTAAAATAATGTCATAGCCCACCCCAATATGGTTCTCTCAACAAGAACCAGAAAAATGAGGCTGCAGTAACTAGTCCTGGTGTCTAAAGTTCTCACCAAATGACAAATTAACATAACTAGAGACATATGGGTGTAGCATACTCATTTAACAGAATTCCAAATAGAATTTGGGTGTTTGGTATTTTGAAGTGTTTGCCTTGGCCAAGACTTGTCCCAAGAGCATCTCTAATTGTTTCAGGTAATGTCACCTTTTAAAATGAAGGACGACAGAATCTATCTCTTTTAGTTCTAAGTAAGATGGTATGGCTAGATAATATACCATTTAACAGCTTTACAAATTGAAGGGCAGGAGGGTACATCACTTAGTGGAAGGCAGGGCAGGGGAGAAGGTCTCAACAGGCCAAAGTTTGGGAATATATAAACCTAGGTGCATTATTTTGATTGAACTGGTGACTCAACTCAGTGACTGTTATCCAAGTGTCCAGATAGTTAACTGAAACGAATGAGGTCATACCCATGGACTTGGAAGCTAGATGAGCACTAGGTCTGCAGTCAGAAAGACCTGAGTTCAAATCCTGACTCAGACTATTAATAGTCATGTGATTCTGGGCAAGTCACTTTGCCTATGTCTGTCTTGGTTTCCTCATCTGTAAAATGAGGACAATAAAAGCACCTACCTCCTGGGGTTGTTGTGAGGATCAAATGAGATCATATATATATAAAGTTCTCTGCAAACCTTCAAGTACTATATAACCTCTAGCTATCATTATTATTATTATACATTATATGTTATATATAATATATATAATAATAATATATCATTAATGGACCCTAATTTGCTCCAGTTCGGCTGGGTCCTACTTCTAACAGTGTCTCATGCTTAATGGATCCCTGAGGAGAGGAACATGAGACCTGAGGATGATATGAATTACTTCGAATCTCAAGCTCATTATCCATGCCTAACTGGAGGGTTCTACTGAGATTTGGTCTTAGAACAGGAAGTCCACATGCTCCCCTGGGTAAATTGTAAGTCAGAATTGCTCAGGCTTCAGTCTCTGTCTAGTAAAGTCACTACAAGAAGCTCCTTTCATAGCCTAACATAGATACCAGTGACTTACTTTCAGTTTCACAATTCTAGCTCCAGAGCATAATCTCCTGGGGGGTAAATCAGTGTGCCTAGAAAGAAACCTCATCTCCAGAGGGTCCTGTTACATGAGACCTCTATAAAGTTCAGTAGTTAAGCATAAAATTCACATATACAAAACAACTGATCTCACTAGAGCAGGCATCAGTAACCCATGGAGTTCCTACCAAAGGTGGCACCCAAGACCATTCCTGGTGCCACCCTTGTCTTCCACCACGAGGGCCCACCTTGACTTTCCCTCCCCTGAAGAGTGTCATACTCCAAAATCAGCCAGTCTCCTCATTCCTTACTGACAAAACACAAACTCATATTCCTGCAGGATAGCAGAACTCAGATGGGGGTAAAAAGGAAGCCATTCGATTAAAGTTGCTGACATCATGATTTAACAACCCCAGGGAGTATCCCTCCTGCCTTTGTAACATATCAACTCAGCCTACTGACTCTAAAAACACATCCACATTCACAATCTCTTGTTCTGAGCCCTGACTTTTGCCCATATGCCTCTGTCAGCTTCCAGTTTCAATCTTCTTCATTCCAGCCCATCCTGAGTGCCAGTCAGGATGAAATCTACATTTAATGGAGGACCAGGCTAACTCAAATGACCTTCCAATTGGTGAGTGAATGACATTTTTTAATGGAAGGCATTACCAAGGGAGTTGTGGGATGTGAGGGAGAATCCCAGATATAGGAAATTTCATGAGGGAAGGTACTAAACAGGGAAACATAGTATAGGTGGGGAGTATTGGGGAGAGGGGGTTGTGTCAAGCAATCTAGATTGTTCAGAGCATAGAATATGTGAGGGAGGAGAACATGACAGAGTCCACAAAGGAAGGATGGTGTCAGAGGACGGAAGGCAGTGAATGACAAGGGAAAGGAATTCAGACTCTAGTAAATACATTGTGTGGCACCACAGAAAATTTCTGAACTGGGGAAGGGTGACATTAGAGTTTCATATTACAATTGAGACCAGTCCCCATGCCTACCAGGCATTGTCCTCCTGAGCTCAGCTCAGAGGCCCAAGTGCCACTTCCTATTATACTAGAACTAGGCTCATCTTAAAATTTCAGAGGATCTTAAGCTGCTCCATAGAGCCCTTAGAGGTTCAGATAGACTTGTAGGGGGTGGGGATCCAAATTATACCTTTTATTTTCACTGACTTTGTTTCTTCTGTAATATATGTACTTTATTTTCTACAATGAAAAATATGATTCCCTGAAAGGGTCCATGGGCATCACCACTCTGCCTGCCAAAGGGGTCCAGGACACAAAAAAGGGAGAAGAATTCCTGAAACTGTTGCTAGTTCACTTTCTCTACTATAATTACTTTGTATGAATTTCATGTTTAACCTTTTGGGTCCATGCCATTTCCCTTTAATAGAATACAAGCTCTTTTAGGGTAAAGGCCATTTGGTTTTTGTCTCTGCATGTCTAACACCAAGCACAGTGCCAGGCACACAATAGGTGCTTAACCAATGCTTGGTAAAAGATGGCAAAAGGCTAACATACTTTTGGTAGTTATTTACCTCTTTTGAAATAGGACAAAAGCTAATGGAGGAGGAAAACTGCAATTTCACGTGACACCTGGCACCTTACTGGGCACTGTTCAGATGCCTTTGTGATTTAATATTTTCACTTTATAGCACACGGATCATTGAGAAAATGGATTGCAGCAGCTCTGTCATGTCAATCTGCAGCCAAGGCCCAAAGGATGCTTGAACCTTCCATTTGAGGAGTCATTCGTGAACAGTGAATGGTCTGGGGAGCACTCTGCTTCCCTGAAAGATTGCCTCTTCACCCCTCTCTTCGACTGCAGCAGGTAAGTGATGACTGAAGACCACTGAGAGCAATTGTACTTTCCAACACTAGTGGCAGCTCCAAAGTGCTCCTAGAAACTGCTTCCTCTTGCTATCTGTTCACATTTAGCAGTCCTGGGAGACTCTGTTTTACATGGCAAGGCAATTGCCTTAGGTGGCAATTGTGAATTATCTGTTCTGTAAAAGGGTGAGTTAGTTGTGGCTTCTGGTATGTGCTTTTAGGATGAAAAATTAATGCTGTTCTGGGAGAAAGGCTAGAAGTCAGAATATCTGCATCCCAGCTACTGCCCCAGTGCAAATTTGCTAAGTGCCCCTAAACAGAGAGACACCTCCCTCACTCTCAGAATCACTTACTCCACCTATCTGTAATGGGAATGTAAATTTTAAAGATCTTCCCTGCCCCTAGGCTAAAGTGCACCTGCAGCCTGGGTTGGGAGGCTTGTTATTCAGTAGATACTCTTTGGCCTGTGGGTCAACAAGGTTGTTGCATTCTCTGAGCCAGGAGGTTATAGAAGACCTGATGTGTAGCTTTCTTTGGGGGCTCACTTTGAGAAGTGTTCTGTGATTTGATCATATGAGACTCTGGGAAGCCATTGTTGAGAGTCCCCCGGCTTTGAAAGACCCAGATGTTGATTTGGTATGGATGTAATGGTTGGACAGTTTGGAAAACTGTCTGCCTGATCTGTTTCTCTGTCTTGATAATTCTGTCTGTATACTCTGAAGTTCGGGGTACTGACCTTTTTCCCCCGAACGAAGTAAACGATACATGTTTGACTGATTAAAGTAAGCTTGTTAACCCATTTTGAGTTGCTTTCCTTTAACAAAGCAGATCCAAGAACCTGTGTTGGCAGACACCCTGGGGACGCTGGGGTGCTTGCTGCTACAGACCTCCCTCTGTCTCAGAATCACTTACTCCACCTATCAAATGAGAGAGAGGTCAGGCCTAGATAACCCATAAAGTCCCTTCCAAATCCAGCATTCTACAAAATAATCATATGTAAACACTCCAGACTTTAATACTTAAGGTGATCTGATTTCCTCACTGTGGGTTCGCCGTCCATGACAGCAGGCCACAGCCTATCTTTGGCTTCTCATTGTCCACCTTCTTCCATAAATCATCCACAGAGTAGCTATGCAACATGCAATACCTGCCACAGGGGCTCAGTACATCTTGCAGCTACCAGTGCCTTTGCTATGGCCCACTTTTGTTACACAGCCAACATCCCTCCCTTCTTTGTCCATATTCTTGATGATGCATTTTACATCTCTTCTGGCAAGCAGGTCATAAGACACTCAGCAAATGAAGCTATGTTAACGGAATGTCAAGATTTAGTATGAAAACCCTACAAGGATTTTATGCCACTGCTCATTCAAGGTTCAACTCAAACCTCTCTGACCCATCCTTCTTAGTCACCTCTGCTGGATCTTCATCCAGGTCATGCACACTCACCATATGGTATCCACCCATGGTGCTGAACTGGGCCCTCTTCCCCTTTGTCTCTACACTCTCTCACTTGGTGAGCTGATCAGTTCCCATGGGCTTAGTTATTATGACCACAAAGAAGATTCATAATCTATATATCCAGACTGTACATGCATAATCTATATAAAATTCTCTGAGTTCTCAAGAGGGGGGAGGAGAGGAAGGGAGGGAGAGAAGATGGAATTCGAAATTTTTTAAAATGTTAAAAATTTTTGTTTACATGTAATTGAGGAAAAAAGAAAATTAAAAATTAAATTTAAAAAAACAACCTATATATCCAGCCTCAGTCTCTCTCTCTTTCCTGAGCTCCAGTCACATCACCTAGTGCCTATTAGATATTTCCAACAAGAGGTGCTGTAGGCATTAATAACTGTGTATCTTTCCCCCTTTCTGCCAAACTCACTCTCTTCCCAGTCTCCTTATTACATCGGGGATACCATCATCCTTTTATTCCCTAAGGTCTGAAACTTCAGTATCATTCTCAGCTCCTGATTCTTGCCCAGCACAGCCAACCAACTGACACATCTTGTAGTTTCTACCTCAATCACATCTTTTCATTCATACAACGACCCTGAAGGCTCAAACCCTCATCACCTCTCACCTAGATTATCACAATAGACTTGTACTTGGCTTACCTGCTTCAATTATCTATCCTTTCCAAGCTCGTTATGTAAATTGTTCAAGTCAAGTCCTGAACTCACCCACCAAGCAATCCCAGTAGAGTTACATCCTACACCATTTTTACCAAGTCTCCCCTTTGCCTCCCATGGCCAATGATCTGGGCCCAGAACTGATCAACTGCTAGATGTGTACAAAAGTCCTGCTGGCAGGAGTATTACTATAAAATCCTGAGCAGCTGGTATCTCATTTGCCATCACGTCTTTCCTGGTCTACTAGTATTTCAGGCATAGCACAAATATAAATAAATGAAAATGTGAAAGACTGGCTAAATCACTAGTGTGACAACTGTTAAGAGTGATTGGTTATCTGTGTTAAAATGCATACAAGCAATGAATAACCGAGAAGCAAATTATTCCTTTCCATTGGCAGTGTATGATGTTGTCTGCTTGGAGAAATGCCCAAAGATCTTTTTATCTTTTTGTTCCATCATGCCTTTCTGAGTTTCTGTTCACAAAAGGTCCCCTCCTCTCCCTACTGGAATAGCACATTCCCAACCATTATCTCAAGTGAGAAAAAATAAATTTTAAGTAAAAAATGACAGCAGATTCACAACATATCTCACCTCAATTCAAATGTTCTCCCTTTCAGTTCTATTCCAACACCTTCTTATGATGTGGTGCTGCCCCTGGGATCTGGAAGGCTGGGCCAGCAAAAGCCAAGCCCTGGCATCTCCTAAGAAGCTGGGAAGGTTTGAAGGGTGGGCCCATCAAGAGACTGAGTTTCTGTCATCCAGTCTAGAAGAAGAAATGACAACGATCAGAAAATGACATTTTCTATTATCCTTTGAACGTTTTCCTTAAAATACAAAGTGTTTTCCTCCTAACAAGCCTGTGGGACAGGTGGCCAACTTGAAAGGCAGTCATTGCAACAAGCATGGCCACCAGGTGATGGGCAACTCATGAAGAATATCTACTAAGGACTAGGAGTTCAGGGGTCACAATTTCTATCGGGGGGGAGGACCCATACTGATGAATGCACAGGTTATTTCAAGTATTGAAGTTGTTGTCGAGTCATTTCAGGTGTATCTGACCCTTTGTGACCCCATTTGGGGTTTTCTTGGCAAAGATACTGGAGTGGTTTGCCATTTTCTTCTCTAGCTCATTCTACAGATGAGAAAACTGAGGCAAACAAGGTTAAGTGACTTGCCCAGAGTCACAGAGCTATTAAGTGTCAGAGGCCAGATTTGAACTCAGGTCTTCCTGACTCCAGGCCCAGTCCTCCATCTACCACCAGCTATATCTAGATTGGATAGACTACATGGCCTCTAGAATCCCTTCCAACTCTGGGGTTTTTATGACTGGGTTACTACGACAGTTAGTTCATTTTATTAGTATTCCAGTTAAGTAGACAAGTGTGGCCCAAATGAATGCTCTGTACTGCTTACCACAAGGGAAGGGATAACTCTGTGGTAGGTTTATAAATGGACTGCATGATCAATGGAAGATTTCAGCGTTCTTCCCCTGTGCTCCCTTCTCCCCTCAAATATGAAAGAGCTAGAGTTTGATCTCCACCTTTGACACAGTGTAAATTAAACATCAAAGAGGGAATTCAGTAATATGCTTCCCACTTTTGAAGAAAAAAAAAAGGCTTCCAATAGCTTTGTTGGCAGAGAAAGAAAGCCCTGAATTCAAAGCACCAACCTTGATAAACTGCCTGTGGAATTCATCCATGTCAGGTCCATAGTTTTTGCTCAGATGGAAAACTTTGCCTTGATTACTGTGCTATAATGAGCCCAGTCATTAAAAAAAAAAACCCAGGGACAGTAGCACTATTGTCTTATTCTTTCCCAAATAAGCAGGTCCAATTAGTCTACCCTAATGACCAATTTGAAACCCCAAATATTAAATCATTTTTTAAATTTCCCAGCGAGAAAAAGGGTTCAGCTTCTATTTGTTCATTCCTTGTGTACAGGTGCCAAATGTCCACTGAGATCACTGAATACCAGGAGCCCTGTGGCACTGTCAGCAGAACGAGCACCCTCTGTCCTTTCATATGCGGTGAATCCAATCATCATGCTGGGTCTGCCTCAGAGCTTTCTTCAGTTTCAGAACTTGTGGGTAGAAAGTTGGAGGGCCAGATCCCCTGGGGAGTTCTAACAATTCTAACAAATTTGCTTCAGGAACTCTGCTCAAAATGGTCTCTTCCTTTCTACTGTCTCCAGCTTCTGGAACAGTTACTTCCAGCTTGATCATCTAGGAAGGGGGAGCTGGTGTCACCATGAATCATGGCATCCCTCTCTCCTCCATAGCTTGTTTGATCCTGGAAAGGCAGAGGGCAAATGCCCTGAGATATGCCTAAGATTTACAATTATCCTGCTGCTTTCCTTCCCAGGTTGTCATGAAGGGTCCTTCTTTGTTCCATTCTGACACAGCGACAATGACAACAACGGATTATTTTGCCCATAATTTTCAAGGGACCCAGAGTTGCAAAGGCACTTTTGAGATGGAGGAAAATGGTGTGCTAGTTCTACTTCAGGTCAGGTGGGGGTGGGAAGACAAGCAGAATGGGAACCCAAATTAGAGTAAAAAGAAGAGAGAGTGCAATTGTACACATGCTTAAATACATAGTTCTTCTACTAGAAGTCCTTAGCTGTTTTTTTTCTGAACTGAATTCCAAATAAAATGAGCATTTCCATATACAAAGAATCACACACATACACACACACATACACACACACAAAGATAACTGCACATGAAACTATTTGCTAGCAGTTCTAAAGGATGGAGAACCATGGCATAGACTGTAACCAACAATGGCCCAAGAAGATGGGTTCAGATCCTGCTTGTGACACACACTGGCTGTCTGATACTAAGTCACTTAACGTTGCTGTGCCAGGCAACTATCTATGATTATAAATGAAAGAACAGAGTCTAATCTGAATTGGGAGAATGGGTTTCCCTAGGGAAATCAGAGGCTTAGCCCAACATCACCACCATTGCCACCACCACTATCAGAACGTGGAAGAGAAGACAGTAAGTATCATAGCCAATTTGGACCCCAGAGAAGAGATGAGGAAAATACTGGCTAGGTCTTTATTAGTGAGAAAAAAGAATCCTCCTGAAGCGGTCCCATGTATTCAAATTGCCACAACTCAAATTTATTTTATAAAATATGGTGACTGGTTCCAACCCAAAGGAAATATTCAATGTGAATGTGAATAATGGGACCACTTCAGGGTATTCATTATTTGCACTAATTGGGACCAAGCCATACATCTCCATCCATCATTTGGTATGAAGGTGGGGGACTACAGGTACAGTATGCTGACAGCACTGTCAAGTGCTCAATTTGGGCATAACTGGGGGCTCAGGGAATGAGGATTAAACAGAAATGACAATGTCATAAAAATAAAAGGCATCAATGATACTTGTTATGCTTTCAAATGCTTTTGAGATACAGGAGAAAAGAAGAAAAGGAAGAAAGATAGAAAGAAGACAGAAAAAGCATGTCTTTCCTATTTCCATATTAAAAAAACTCCTATACCACAGGCTTAGTAACAACAATTTATGTAAGATTAAATAGGCAACTGGAAATCAAAAGGAAAAAGCTATTTTTTTAGTATTTAAACCAAGAAAGGTAGTAACCTTGTCTGTACAAAAACATTTTTTTGAAAAGTCTTTCGGTGAATACAGAATATAGAAATGTCACATTATTAAGAACCTTGCCGTTTTGGGTTCAGGCAGGCTATTAGATTAGATAATGAAGCCCAATCCGAACTCTGACTGGCACAGAAGGTGCTGAGGGAAGAGACAATGCTTACCAGTTATGCTCTCGGTTGCTGTGACAACAGGATTTGAAAAATTAGATTAAAATAAAAATGCAGGCCATTCTCGACATAAGAGGACCCAATTACCAAAGGGCCATTATCACTCAATGCCGCCCCCACACTGGAGTCCCCACCCCACCCCCTTTTTCATTCTGGGGCCCTTGTCCTTTGGGTCACTGGGAGAGTCTCAACTCCTACAGCCAAGGGTGATTAATGGGGGTGCTATTTCCTGCTTTCCCTGTGGAATTTGAGGAAGATGTACTCCTGGTATTCCAAGCTGAATAAAAACACTTTTCCCATAGAAATGTTATACATGGTAGGTACACGTTGTATCTAATCTAGTTCTATATCCTATCATCCTATTTGTGTAATATTTCAACTAAATTATGCTCTGAATAGGTGCTTTTTTAGTGGGGGGGGGGAGAGGAGGGCTAGGAACCTAATCATGGTGTCTATGGGAAATTGCAAATAAATTCCATACAACCAAATTCTGTGAATTTTTGTCACATAGCCTATTTCCAAGTTCAAGACTGCCAGTAAAAGCCAATGTGCCCAAGATACATTGAATTTCCAGATCATAAAACAAGGATCTAAGGAGATCCTAAGTTAAAAAAAATTGCAAATAATTTGAAATCAGTGCTCTATAAAGCTTACAAACATGGAAATACAAGAAGCAAAAATGACCTATGAGCTGAAAGCTCAATCTCTCTGTGTTTCTGATGGATTGATTCTCTTAGCTTCAATATTGACATCTGCACTGAAGTCATCTGGCTACTCTCAGCAAGGAATAGCTCCCCTAAACAAAGCATGTGGTCCTGCAGCCATGGCTTATGATGGACTGACTTTTGTTAAGTTATGGAAATGCTACATACATGAGATGCTTGGGTTACTGATTGACACTATGATCATTTCTAGTTTTTCCACTTTGAGGTTTGGGGTAACAAATTCTTAATGTACATGGCCTCCATTCCACAGAAGACCCTGGATACCCCATGCTGATTCCTGCCTCCACCCCTTTGGTCACTTTTCTCTCTCCAACTAGAATGCCACTACACTGATACCATTCCCCTACCCCAACCCCTCTCCCCCTACACATACTTCTATCTGACGAAATCATTTCTACTCTCTGAAGCATGAAAAGAGGCTTTGGTGCAATGAAAAAGAATGTGTCCCCTGAACATGGGCAGGCCTTAGTTTGAATTCTACATCTGACACAAGCAAGCTCTGTGACCACACTTAAGTAATTAACACCTATATGAACCTGTCTCCTCATCTATAAAATGGAAATGATTTCTTTAGTACCTGTTTCACAGGGATATTGTAAGACTCAAATACATAACAGATATAAAAATGCTTTGAAAACTTGAAAGTGCCATATAAATGTAACTGTTATTAAAGTTAGTTTATTAGAGAAGGAAATGTCAAACCATTCTAGTATCTTTGCCAAAAAAGACCATTTACAAACAGCATTGGTGTGCTATGGTCCATGGGGTAACAGAGTCAAGCATGACTGAACAGTTGAACAACAACAACAACAATAATTAAGGTTCAGCTCATGCCCTACTTGTTCCAGGAAGCTTTCCCTTACCTTGACCACCACTGATCTTTTGCTCTTCTCTGAGCCTGTAGAGCCTCAGTTTGGCTCTTTTTATATAAAGTCATATCTTTTTATATAAAGTCATATCACATGTGACATTCTTCAGAGATAGAATTCTTAGCCCTCTCCCCCCCCCCATCTAGACTATAAGCTCTCCAAAACTGAGGACTATTGTCTTAGAGTTCTTTCCTGTATTTCTCACACCAATTAGTGCAGTGTTAGACACTGAGTGGACACTAACAAAATCACAGCTGTGATTTTAGAGTTGTCCAATGATCTATTTCCCAGAGGTGGAAACTGAGGCCAAAAGAGAGGTAGAGTGACTTGTCCCCAAATCATACAAATAGTGAGTGGCAGGGCCAAGGTTCACACCACTATATAAACTTTAAGTCCTGTTAAGCTTCTAGCTGCCTTCTAAGACACCATATAATCTGGGCTTAGAATGCAAAATTATCTGAGTAATAATTGCAGGGCATATTAGTCTCATAAAGTGTGTTTACCTTTATATTTCATTTGAACCTCAAAATAGCCCTATGAAATAAGTATAGTGAGATCATTCATAGGAAATTTAAGGTGCACAGAAATTAAATTCATTCTACTAGCCCATATTTCAATAGCTTCAGTCAAACAGAATTTGAAAGGTAAATCCACAAAAAAATATATATCCAACATTATATGCAATTCAAAAGCTAGAAGTATCCTAAATGGCCAATAAGAGAATAGTTAAAGAAATCAAGAAATCATGGTCCACTAGTGCAATGAAATACTAGGATATCGATAAAAATGGAAATGAATGAGAAGTACAAGGAAATCAGGACTTTTTTAATCATGCGGTATGGGGGCGGAGCAAAAATCTGAAGAATGGAATATACAGTGACTCTAATCATACAAGGAAAAGTGACTGATAATGAACAAAGAATCCTGATTAGGAGTTAAAGGACCAAAACAAATCGTATAATAGATGCATTAGAAGATGTTTATGAACATGCATCACACTACAAAGTAAATAGAAAGGAAAGAAATAAAAATTTATTAAGGATCTACTTACTGCCAGCCACTGTGCTAAGGAAGCATTCTACAAATATCTCATTTTATTCTCACAACAGCCCTGGGAGGTAGGTTGCTATGATCATCCCCACTTTACATATGAGGAACCTGAGGCACACCGAGGTTAAGTGTCTTGCCCAGGGTCACACAGCCAATGAGGGTCTTCGGCCACATTTGTAAGGGTTATGGGATTTAAAGATCTTCCATGCCCCATTGGACTTGCTGACATAGCAGGAAGGGGCGGAGCAAGAGGAAGCGGAAGCCAAGCTAGAGTTCCTGCGGTGGCTAGCAGTGGCGGCAACAGCAGCAGCAGCAGGAGAGGCAGTGGCAGTGGCAGCGTGAAGCCCTTTTTGAGTCAGCCAGAATTTCTGCTAAGGACTCCTGCTGAGGACTGCCAGGGGCCAGAGCTGCTGGGAGCACGTTTCCTGGATGCTGAGTGTTTGCTGTGAGTGGGGAGAGGAGGACCTTGGCCTGAGGTAGCCTGTTCTGTTTTAAAGGCTTGAGAATGTGGGCGCTTTCTACTTTATCTGCCTGTGCCAATTTCATAACTACTCTGATGGCTTTGACTTTCTGGTTTTGGAACTCAGTCTTTTGGTATTTTAATAAATTTTCTAGCTTATTCTCCCATATAGCAAGCCTGATATATTTTGTGATGGATAATTACATCAGCATATCTGTAATTTCCATAGGCATTGTGAATATTGCATTGCTGATACAACATTTGAACTCAAGTCTTCCTGACTCCAGGCCTAGCCCTCCATCCACTGTACCATCTAACTGTCCCAATTATATTATTACATAAATATTATATTATTGTTCAAATAATAATTTATATTATATAAATAAAAGTATTACAAAAATAATAATTCTAGCCATTATTTCCACTTTATGGGAAATAAAGTAAATGAGTAGTCAAAGGGCCAGAAATCATAGATCAGAAGCAATGTAAACTCTGTAAGGGTAAAGACCCTTCTGCCTTTGTATCCCTGTCAACAAGTATACACTAGGCACTTAAATACTGGTCGAATGGTTAAAAGGCCCATAAAATAAACTCTCAAGTGACAGGAATATTTCTAGGGACTTCTCATAATCAAATGCTACTGCCTATATAGGGAGAACTGCCCATCTGCAAAAAGACAAGTGCCACTGTCCAGATGGGCCCTGCCCAAATTCTGAGCCTTTACTTCTGTACTCTGGACCTTGGACTCTGCCAGAGGTCTTTTCCTGATGGGGTCTCTTCCCAGAGCTCAATGGTTAGACTCTGCATCTGGTGAGTGAATGGCAAAGGGTCATGTAGTTCAATAAACAAATCATTTCTTACAGCTAAATTAGAGTGAGGACTGGTAGCAGGACCACAGTGAAGAAGGCAGGCCATCATTTCTATTGAAGATAAATCAATGCCCTAATCAGAGGGGCTTGGTTGGCTTGGGAAGCAGGATGGAAGGTATTTTTAGAACTGTCACTTTAAAACTATGCTCTCTCTTGCCTAGCTGCTTTGGCTCAGCGGGCAGATTTTAAAATAGAATCCAGTAACTTTAATTAGTTTCCAATTACACCCAAATGTTTGGTAAGCCAGGAGAGTTTATTTTAGAAAAAAAAACAACAAATAATAACATGGAAGTTTGTTGTTTTGTTTTTTTCCAAGGTCTGGCAACTTTTAATTACAATCCTGAAGACCTAGGGCATGCTTACCAGGCCAATTAAATCATCATGATGGTGATAAAGCTGATACCCCTTGATAACCTCAAGATAAGATAATGCTTTCACCTCAAGACTGTTTCCCAAGCAATTTGAAAAGCTGATAACTTACAGCGCTGACTTGAACATCATCAGGAGCCCTTTAAACCACCAGTAATGTGCACTGGGATCCAGAGAACAGGAGTTCTCCAGGGACCCTTCAGACATCAGCCAATAAGCCGTCAAAGCAATTGAGCAACAGGGCTTACCTGAGCTCCAGGAAAAGGGAAGAAGTCTCAGGATAGACAATACTGTCTCCCAATGTAAGCTGCAGAAAGGGAGGAACATGAAAAATGGGACCATAGTTCTTTCTCTCCTTGAAGGCAGACAAGCAACTGTTTCAAGGTCTGTAATTCAACTCCAAGTAGGAATTAAAATCATCAGTTCAATGGCAGTAGGGAAATACTTTGTTGTTGTTGAGTCATTTTTCAGTCATTTCTGATTCTTTTTGATCCCATTTGGGTTTTCTTGGTAAAAATACAGGAGTGGTTTGCCATTTCTTTCACCAGTTTGTTTTACAGATGAGGAAACTGAGGTAAACGGGTTAAGTGACTTGCCCAGGGACACACAGCTAGTAAATCTGACCAAATTTGAACTCGGGTCCTCCTGACTCCAGGCCCAATGTTCTGTCCACTGTGCCACCTAGCTGCCCTAGGGAAACATTTTATACTGCTACTAATTGCTCCAAGTTCCAGTATACATAGGGAATCTAACTGCTAATAGACTGGCTAGTGTGAATGATCACAGTAAAACTGCACTAAGACTTTGGGGACACACTATATACTCTTAGAGAGAGCCTAAAAATATTAGGAGGTCAAAGGTGACACAGCCAAGTCTTCCAGCCTTCGAGATCAACACTCAATCTATTACACTGCACTGCCTCTTATCTAGGGAAAATCAAAAGAAAAAGATTGAATAAGACACTGGCTCTCAAGGCATTCACAAACTACTAAAAGAATATAATATATGGACAAATAACAATTATTACCAAAAATAATCAGAAAACAACCAAATGCCATTCAAAACCATCAGGGTCACTGGCTATCATTTCAGTTAAGCAGCTTTAACTACCCCCTTGGCCAAATGACAGTTGGAATTACTACCTCCAACCCCCTTTCAAAGTCAACAGCTCAACAAAGAAATCTCAAAGCTTATTTCACAAATACCTTCTAATAGGACTCAGTTGTATTTATTTTCTTTATGGCAAACCAGAGATAAATGGGCCTAGAAATGGCTCTCCCTCCAAATATGATCCAACACAAATGATTACTTGTAGACAAGTTTGCCTCTATATAAATGGTCCATAGATACTATCCTTAATTCATCGGGATCATCTATGTTCAAGTATATGTGAAACCAATACTTGGCCCATTCAGGTTAATTTATTCAAAACATGAAATAAAAAATGAAACAGTACCTGGCCTTGCATCTACATTCTATCAGGGGAAACATCATGTATGCAGATAAGCAGACATGACACATATGAAAATTAAATACAATTTAATTGGAGAGAGGTACTATTAGTGAAAGAAATGCTAGGTGTTACGGGAAGGAGGATCAGGAAAGGCCTCACATAGCAGGTGGTACTTGCACTGAGCTTTGAAGGAAGCTTGAGATTCTAAGAGGCAGAGATAATGAGGGAGTGCATTCCAGGCAGAGGGACAGCCCACACTAAGCTACAGAAGCTAGAGATGAGCTATCAAACAATTTAGCCAGTTTTGGTAGAATGCTGAATAGGTAAAGTAAAGTAATATTGTAATAAATCTGGAAAGGCTGAAGAGAGTCAGTCACTGAAGGGCTTTAACTAACAAAGGTGTATGTATTTTATGCTAGAGGTGATACAAAGTCATTGGAACTTCTTGAGCAGAGGAATAATGGGGTCAGATCTGTGCTTTTGAAATATCACTTTGCTAGTTAACATCATGGTGGATGGATGGGCAGGGGCATTATGTACCCCAAATGCAATAGTCCAGGTTGGACTGGGGTTGGAGGGCTAGAACTAGGGGGTGGCCACATGAGTGGACAGAAGGAATAAATTAGAGAGATGTAGGAGTATAATTAAGTGAAGAATCAGATATGGGAACTCAAAGAGAAGGAAGTATCAAGGATGATTACAAACAGTTCAATCTAGATGAGTAGTAGGATTGCAGTACCCTTGACAGAAAGAGGGATGGGCAAGAAAATGAATTGAGTTGTGGCAATGCTTATTTTGAAAAAGTGGGGCTTTCCTGAATGGATAGATCTATTTATTCCTTCTATGCTCTCATGCCAACAGCACATCTATTTCTCCCTCCACCTTGGATGAAATGCACTTGCGTTACCTTCCATACCTGTCAATTAATGCCAAATGATCAGCAGTTCATCTTTAAATGCTCCTAGGAAAGGCTAGGATTCCCTTCTCTCTCTTTAAATCTTTTTCTACTTTTTTGCTTAAAAAAAGAAACAAATTTTTAAGCCCTTTTATTTTTTAAAAAGGAAAACTCCATTCTTCCTGATCATCTCAGAAGTGGAGACATGCTGTCCAAGCTTTTTCACGTTCTTTTTGAGGAGGAAGATCATCTTATATATCTAGCGGTAACCTGGCCATGGCAGAAAGTCGAACACTGTATGCTCTATTCAAGGTCAAGAGAAAATCCTCCTTACCCTTTATACTTCCTGAAAGATAAATACATTTTCAGACACTCTTTTTGGTAGCTCTTATAGCCAAGTATTATGGTAAATTGCTCTTGTGAATTACTATGGCAATGGTCTGTTAGTCAATTATAAGCATTTGTCAAGCACCTACTATGTATTAGACATTGCAGTTAGATAGCCAAAACAATACAATACACGCTCTCAAGGACATTTTAATGGGGGAAACATGTACATATGTGCGTAAATACAACCCACATACAATAGATCAAATCTGTTCACTTGGGTGAGAGCCAAGAGAGCCTTTATGTGAGAAATCTTCCTGCTTTTCCTTATGAAATGAGGTTAGTTTATTCAGCTACCTTGGATTGGCAACTACTATTGTCAAGAGCTCTAGAGGCAGCTAGGTATGTAGAAGGTCAGACCTGGAGTCAGGAAGAGCTCAAATCTGATCTCAGGCATTTCTTAGCTGTATGAGCCTGGGCAAGCCACTTAACCTCTTATGCCTCAGTTTACTCAACTATAAAATGGAGATAATAACATCTACCTCTGAAACTTGTTTTGAGGAAAAAGTGAGATATGTGTAAAATGCCTGGCACATAGTAGGTGCTTGAGAAATGCTTGCTTTCTTCCTTTCTCTTAGAAAGGAAGTTAGGAAGTAAGGATTCTAGTGCTGGCTGTGTGCCCTTGGTTAACTCCCTTGACCTCTGTAAACCTCAATTTCATCGATATGTATGTAACAAGGGCTCAGAGATGTCCTTCTTTGTTCTCGTCAAACTATCCCACAAACCCATGTGAGAAGTGACTTATATCGGTTCTCTCTTCCTCTGAGCCCAAAGAGGAGTCACTGCGTTGACGGGTGGTTTGGACTGCCCTTTTTTTCTTACCTCTGCTGAGTTATCAGGTCCTTCATATCAGTAGCCAGTTAGGGGATTTTTGTCAGATCACTGTACAAGGCTCTAAGCAGACCCCAAAGCACCCATATAGTTATAGGAATTGGGAAGGGCAATTCTGAGTCCCTCCTATAAGATGTTTTATATAAATCTGTGTGTACATGTATAAGTGTACCCTATATACATATATGTGTGTATATTTTTAATTAAATCATATATATGTCTATAAAATAAGGGAGTTACATTAAATGATCTCTAAGGGCTTCTCTGTCTCTATCATTCTACATCAAAGCTTTAAAATTTTCCTGTTACATTTGTATTTCTTTCTTTCTTTTTTTTTTTTTTAAGCAATTGGGGTTAAGTAACTTGCTCAAGGTTACATGGCCAGTTATTTCTGGGTGTGGTGCTAAGTGTCTGAGCCTGGATTCAATCCCCAGGTCATCCCAACTCTGGGGCTGGTGCTCTTACTCACTGTGCTACCTGGATGCCCCTCTTCCTTTTGAAGCTGAAAATCAGGCACTAAACAAAAAACTACAAAGGATATCTGGAAACTTGGGAAGAGGGTGCAAAATGAAAACGAAATGACTCAGAGCCTCCATACGTGGCCAGTATGTGGCAATAAGCCAAGGCTTCCAAAATTGTGATTTTGATTCAAAGGACCAAAAATTGCCATGAAGCATGCCTACTCTGGACACTGGTTGTAACATCTCTCTCTCTCTTAGAGAAGCATGAAGACAAGGAGAAAGTGATTTCCCCAGCATGAACAAAGCAGTGAAAGCACATCATCGTTTTTTGTCTGCAGGCTGCTGTGACTTGATGGTTTCAGCAGGCAATTGAGGAATTCTGTGAGAAGTGGTTTTGCAATACCCAGCATTCAAGAGTTTAAACGAGCTTCTGTGGTTTGAGAATTTAATTCTGGCTACTCTGACTCTTGCATTTTTAATGGTTTTTCCAAATCAAAAACTAAAGTCTCTTATAATATTCCTCTCATCGCTTGTTCTCTAAACTGTAGAGAGAACTTTCTAAAACTATTTAACTGTTATTTTCTTTTTCATTTTCTTTCCAAAAAAACCCCATGATTATTAAGCTTAGCAACTTGTCTATTTTGAAATATATAATGAAAAGGAGGCTAGTCAAAGAAACTTAGTTTAAAAACAAAAAAACTAAAAAAAAAAAAAAGTGACTTTCTCAGGATCACACAGCTAATGAGGGCCTGAGGCTGGATTCATCCAGATCATCCAGACTTTCAGTCAAGTGCTCTTTCACACCACAATAATTCTGATAATTAGGGAGAAAAAAATATACTCTTCAAAATGGGTTTTGCAACACTTAGAGAAGTGTCCAAGATTCAGAAGGCACTCACTAAACGCTTGTTGCCTTGATAAGCATGAGATGAGAGCATGTAATGTAATGCCAAGGAAAGGCAACTTCCCAAGGTTCCGAATACCAGCATAGGTGCTCTCCATTTTATTCAGTGACAAACCAAGAACAGAGAAGATCAAAATATGACATCATTCAAAATACAGCATTTACTAAGGGTGATTAAATAATCTCCAAGTACTACCCCACCCCAGGACCTTACATTCATTCAATCAATTACAAAGTCCCTGTTCTAAATACTACTCCACCACAAAGCCCCTCTTCTCAAATGGAGATTAGTTTCCAATCATAAGTAAAGTACATTCATTTGTTCAATAATAGAACACAAAAAGGTCAAAAGTTCCCCACCCCTGGATCACAATTGAATCTACCCCAGAGTTACAACAAGTTTAAGCACAGCACTTAATACCCAAATGGAGGTCTTTTCTTCATCTTGACAGGAGGCAAGTTCTCAGCAATCTTTGTTCCTGGGGAGACAAAGCTTAACAAGGCCACAAGATACATTGCCAGTCTCTTCATTAATTCATCCTCTGTCTGCAGAACAGTCCTAGGACCCCTTAAAAAACATTAGCAAACCCTCTCCCAGGATTTCTGTAAACATACAACAAGAAAATCCTTCTTCAGGGCTTCTGAACCAACAGAAAGGTTCCCAGACCCCTGCAACAACAGCACTGTCCTTCACCAGTGGACAGTATTCACTCTCTGTCTGCAGAACAGTCTCAGGAGCTCTTAGCCAACAGCCAGGTTCCAGAACTTCTTCAACAAAAGGACTGTCTTTCACCAGTGGACAAATCTGGCAAAACAACATCAAAACAGACAGACAAAGTACCAGCAAAACAGCCATGTCTCCTCAGTCCTTGGCAGCTCCCAGGGCAGGTCTCAAAAGTCCAGGGCAATTCAAAGTGGCCCTCAGCAATCCTCTTAGTCTCTCTCTGCCTCCACAAGGGTGCTGCTTCCATAAAGTTCTTCTGTCACCACCTCCTCCCAGTTCAGGACTCTCTTTTCACAGTCAACAAGTCCATCCCACAAGTGGGATTAACAAGCTCTGGGTTTTAACACCAAAATCCAAGCCAATACAGGGGGATCTTTATATTCCATTACTATCACAGAGCACCCACATAATTACTTCTTCCTGTGTGACATTACCCCCCCAGGCAAGAGAGGACCCAGGAAAGTTAGATCACATGCTCCAGGGCCTTTCTAGACAATTTAGGACGATACTCTTAACAGATGTCATAGCAAAAGCAAAATGAATCAGTGGGCTGGAGTTACGATGAAGAAGAGATTCTAGACTCACCCTCAGCAGAAAAAATGAGATGGCACCAACTGACCATGGAAACATATTGAATACATTGCATAAGTAAAAGCATATGTGAAATATGAAGAATGCTATTTTGCTCTGGTCTAAAAGGGAGTGATACGTGGAGAACAAAAAGGCCTTTCAGAAGGAAGTGCATGAAGACTAGTAACTACAACTTAGAACAAGGAATAACTGTCGGCTTGTTAAGACATCCACCTTCCTCATCCACCTGAAGTGACTGGACTATCGATCCATGTAAGGACAGTCTCCTTTAACCCCATACAGGATTAGATTAAGAGTCATACAAGGAAAGTGTGCCCTACTCTACTGTAAGAAAAGCATTCTTTTCTATAATTCAGAACTGTTCTACACCAAGAAGAGATTCTTGAAGATTCAAACGAAGAGGCAGTTACATGGTGAAGTGGATAAGGTACTAGAAGTGGAATCTGGAAGAGCTGAGTTCAAATTCTATCTCACAGGTTTTCTTTACTCTGTGATCTTGGAGACGTTACTTAATATCCTTAGCCTCAGTTTCTTTATCTGTAGAAATGGACATAACAACAGCACCTACCTCAGAGGAATTCTATGAGGAAATTTTAAGTGTTATACAAATATTAGCCATGTTTATTATTTTCATTAATACTGCTACTACTTTTCTTCTTCCTCCCTCTCCTTCTCTCTGGAAGGAGTTCCACTGGTTCTTTGAGTAATGAGAGAGATAAAAATGGGATCGGGTATTCAGCTATTTTGTAATGTTAACTCCAAACTGTCTTTAACATTGTGAGCCTTCTTGTCTACAATACCTATAAGGGTTTGCTCAAATTTCCTTGGGGAAAAGAGTTATGTTGGAGATCATGGGGGACTAGCCCAGACAGGACATATCTCTGTCTCTCTCTCTCTCTTCCCCCCACTCCCTCCCTCTTTTTGTCTCCTCTCTTCTTTCTCAGATAGAAATGACTTCAATATAGATTAATGATACTTCTCCACATTGATTGAGATTCTCACTTGATTAATACAGTTACTCTAAGCAGGATAATAGATACACTCAATTCCCTCCCACTATTCCACTATCTTTTTTTTCTTTCTTGCCCGGTACATATAGTTGACTTTCCTTAAGTTAATTGCACATATTATGTGATTCCAGTCTATACAACAGTGGTCTACACATGGTCACTGATTAATAAATGTTCACTGCAGTGAAAAGAATTGGGCAGAAATCAGGAAATTGGAAAGTCTATCCTGAAGCACTCTCTCTGTCACAGTTAGATGAAGTTAAATGTGACTAGTTTGAAATGTACTAAAAACCCAAGATGTTGGTGTGCACCACTGTGTACATGAGGCCTAGCCCTAGGAATCCTGACCTATCAAATTTATTGTGCCCAGGATGTCATGACAGTGTGCTGAGCGCAGTGAGGTCTTGCTCCATAGCCCCATAGGTTGGCCCCATACGTTATCCCATCCCATCTGCTTTGATTTAGTACAGGCACTCAAATGGAAAGAGCAAACTGGGTGGGTGAAGGTTTTTGGATGCTCCCTGACTTTCTTCTAGTTTACTTACTCACCCAGGAGAGTCGCTACTTTCTTTAAAGTGTAGATGAAAAGGTTGGAATATGAATTTCTCATGCGTTAGGAGACAAGGCAAGCATAGCCAGACATAAAGATAGCAGCTGTTTTATTCCCGAATACTCTGTGTAAAAGAAAAGAAAAGCATTCAAACTCCAATGGCCCCATTACTCCATATCATGAAGAATAGCATTTTGTTTTAGGAGGCCTTATATTATCACTGAATGTTAGTCTTGTTTCCCCCATCAGACAGTGAGCTCTCCCAGAACAGGGATTGATCCTAATACAATCTGCTTTCATTCTTCCACCCAAGAAGCAAAGAATCTCTGAAACTAAAGGAATCTCCAAGGTTATTTAGTCAAACTTATAGGAATCCTCTCTACAACATTCTTGGCTAGTGGTCATCCAGCCTCCATGTGATCACCTTTGGTGATCTCTATCTCTCTGACCCCTGAGGCAGTCCAATTTTGTGGATGGCTTTAACTGTTAACAAGTACTCCCTTATGTAAAATGTAGAAATCTATCTACTAGTTCTGCCCTTAAGTGCCAAGCAGAAAAATAACATTCCCATATGACAGCTCTTCAAGTACATGAGACAATTAGCAAGGTCAGCTCCAGCCCAACATGAGCCTTCTCCTCTCTCAAATAACCCCACACCCCCAGCTCCCTTCAAGTAATCTTTGAGTGATGGAATTTCTACTTCCCTCTTCTCTTCGTCATCCTTCTCTAGACTTGCTTCAGCTGTCAGTGCAACTTGTAAAGCAATTTACATCTCAGAAATGAGCCCGATACTCCAGCTATTCAATAGTGTAGACAGGGACTATTACTTTCTCTCCTTCTGAAGACTGTATTTCAACTAACCCAACCAAAGGTTACAATGTGGTTGGTTCTTCAGGCTGCCATACCACATACAGGCTCAGATGGGGCTTTTGCCCTTTCTAATGCCAATTGCTCCAGAAGCCTCCCTCTCTGCAGAACTAATGTATTCTGCCTCATTCACTTGGAT
Organism: Petaurus breviceps papuanus; assembly: GCF_028583685.1. Taxonomy (NCBI): domain Eukaryota; kingdom Metazoa; phylum Chordata; class Mammalia; order Diprotodontia; family Petauridae; genus Petaurus; species Petaurus breviceps. The sequence goes on along the minus strand of NW_027186995.1, from coordinate 8,013 downwards.
TCCATTTACTAGAAACTGACATCATAAAGAAAGATGGTGAGCCCAAGTACACCTTTGCTTAAGAAATCTTTCTTTTTCAGAAAGAACAGGATAACATGATAAACAGGGGTACCAGAGGAATGTTGAAACTAATTAAAAGAACTAACTACTTTTACATTGGTTCAAGACTGTGAAAAATGCCCATATACACAAAAATAAGCAATCTACCTATCAAAAGCCATACTTCCTTTTTTCATTAAAGTAAGTGCCCTAGGGACCTTCCTAGAAAATATTTTGCTACTCTAGCTCTAGCTACCATGTGAACTTGAAATTTAAAACTACATTAAAAAATCTCCCATTCAGATTAACCTCCCTCCAATTAATGGGATTTTAACATGTGGCAATTGTAACTTGGTTCTGTGTCTTCTGCATGTTGAAGTCCTCATGGGTAGGGGCCATATATTGAGAGCCCTGTACCCAGAAATTACAACTCACAGGAGCCTTCCCAGTCTCACATAAACATGCAACTTGAATGATGGATGACATGAGGAAGGGCCAACTGCAGTTATTCCAAAAGCTTCAACTGAGCCTCATCTTCGGCAACATCAAATGTTTGGTCTAATAAGAAATACTAACATGCTTCTCAAGCCATTAAGCTTCTTTTCTTTTCAAGTCCAGAAGAAAAACTCAGAATAAACCCATTAGCTGGGATATTATAGTAAGAGGAAGGGATCAGAAGTCAGATGACCTGGGTGCTACTGACCACTCCCTCATCTCCTCTGCCTCAGTTGGTACTGCTCCCCTTCCACTTTAAACTACCTGGAATTTACTAATCCAGGGATGGGGAGCCTGCAGCCTCAAGGACACATGTGGCCCTCTAGGTCCTCAAGTATCATCCTGAAGTTTGGATTCAGTCAAAGGGTCACACTTGAGGACCTAGAGGGCCACATGTGACCTTGAGGTTCCAGGTCCTCCCCTCACCCCCACCCCATACTAATCTGTATATCTGCTGCATCTACTCTAGCAGAATGTGAACTTTGCAAAGGCATGGACTTTTTATTTTATTGTGTTGTATTTTTGTCTTTGTATTTATTTTATTGCATTGCATTTTTGTCTCTGTGTCCTTTATGCATAGTGAGCACTTAAATATTTCTTTGCTGTTGGTTGAATTCAAGTCTCCCCCGTCCCACTCCCTCCTTACCTACATGTGAAATAATTTTAAAATTGCCCATCTACCTTCCCCTCTCCCTCACATTTTTGCATTTTGAAATTTTGAAAGCCATTACCTTGACATTCCCATTTTTATAGCTTTTTAAGGTTTACAGTTAACTCCAATGAAGGTAATGTGTTTATGGTTTACAAAGTGCTTTCTTCACAATATCCCAGGAAGTGGAGGTAGCTTCAATATTATTATTTATAATAATCTCTCGAGTGAGTTTAACTGTAAACCTTCAAGAGCCATAGAAATGGGGAGGATCAAATTAATGGTTTTCAAAATGTAAAAAGCTATTTGATGGGGCGGCCAGGTGGCTCAGCGAGTAAGAGCACCAGTGCCAGTGTTGGGATGACCTGGGGATCGAATCTGGGCTCAGATACTTAGCACCACACCCAGAAATAACTGGCCGTGTAACCTTGAGCAAGTTACTTAACCCCAATCGCTTAAAAAAAAAAAAAAGCTATGTGAGAAGGAGATGGGCAGTTGTAAAAACTCAGGTGGGAATTGTTGAGATTAGCTTGGCTGAGCCAGAGAGGTCATGGGGTTTGCAAAATGCAGAGTAAAGAGCACCTACTTAAATGCTCAGAAGAAAAGTGAGGGAAGTTCAGAAGGAAGCACACACTAACACTGTTTTGAAAGTAAAAGGTGGATTTTATTGTTGTTGTTTTTTTGCTTTTTGGAGGGGGAAAGGCAGGGCAATTGGGTTTAAGTGACTTGCCCAAGGTCACACAGCTAGTAAGTGTTAACTGTCTGAGGCTGAATTTGAACTCAGGTCCTCCTGACTCCAGGGCCAGTACTCTATGCACTGCATCACCTAGCCGCCCCTATTGTTTAGTTTTTGAAAAATGAAACAATAGGAAATGGGGATTCACAGCTTCATACTGAATCTCTTTTTTGTCTTCTGCTATGTGTATGAAAACAAGTTCTCTTTCTCTCTCTCTTCCTTTTCCCTCTTGCTCTCTCCTCCCTCTCTCAAGACAAAAATTTAAAAATAGCAAGAAAATAAATTGGACAAAAAAGAAAACCACAGAATCAACTAATTGGAGGAAATTATTAGTTTCAGTAAAGTAGTTAGATATGCAATAAATCAATAAAAAGTCAGTATTACTATATAGCAATATCAAATTCCAGGGGAGAAATAATGGAAAAGGAAATTCCATTCACAATAATTGGAAAAAGCATAAAATATCTGGGATTCAATCTGCCAAGACCAACTTAAGACTTATATATAAATACCATTACATAACAGTCTTTAAAAAATAAAGCATCACTTAAATAAATGGACAGTTCTTCATTGGCCATGGCTGGGCCATGAAAATATGATTAAAATAATGATACTATCTAAATTAATTTACAGATTTAGTACTATAGCAAACTACAAAGGAGATAACTCATAAAGTCAGACAAATAACAAAATTCATTTGGAGGAACAAAAGGTTTAGCATCTCAAGGGAAATTATGGGAATAAAACACAAAGAAAGCAAGCAAATAGCATTCCTGGACCTCAAATTAGATTATAAAGAAATAATCATCAAAATTTCCTGGCAGTGGTTTAAAAATATAGAAAAGACCAATAAAACAGACTAGACAAGGAAGAATCAGAAACAATTGAACTTAATAACACAGTGTTTGATAAATCTAAAATCATAAATTATTTGGGGAAAAACCTAGCTATTGAACAAGAAATGCTGGAAAAACTGGAACAAAGTTTGACAGAAATTAGATTGAGACCAACATTTTGCACCATATACCATAATAAGATCAAAATGAACAGGAAACTTGAATATTAAAGGTGATCTCATTAAATGAAAATTAGAAGAGAACTAGATCAGGTCCCTTTCACATTACAATTAGGCAAGAATTCTTAACCAAATGAGGGATATAGGACATCACAGAAAACCAAACAGTTCATGTCAATTTGATGAAACTGAAAAGCTTCTGCACATACATATATGTGTACATGCACACATACATACACACAAATCTCAATAGAGCAGGGACAAGAAGGAAAACCTTTTTTTGCGCTTTTTTTTGGAGGGGGGAGGGCAGGGCAACTGGGGTTAAGTGACTTGACCAAGGTCACACGGCTAGTAAGTGTTAAGTGTCTGAGGCTGGACTTGAACTCAGATCCTCCTGACTCCAGGGCTGGTGCTCTATCCACTGTACCACCTAGCCACCCCAAGGAAAATTTTTTAATGGGAAAAATCTTTACGTTAGATATCTATTAAGATTCTCATATCCAAATTATACAGGGAAGTAATGAAAATATTCAAGACCAAAGTCATTCTCCACTGATCAAATGATAAAAACCGTTTTCAACAACAGAATCGCAACTACTAACACAACCATGTTAAACCTCACTGCATGTTACTCACAGAGACACACAAAGCTAAAGAACACAGGCAAATTAGCAGAGATGACAGAAGGTAGAAATAATTGATGTTAGGAGGATTGTGGAAAGACAAGACACATTAATACACCATGGATGGAGTTGTGAATTGCTCCAACTATTTTGCAAAGCAAGCTGGAAAACCACTAAAATGTGACTAAAAGGCCCATACCCTTTGACCCAGAGAGTCTATCACTACTAAGCATATACTCCAAGGAGGTAAAAACAAAGATTAAAAAGAAAGACTCTATTTCATCAGTATATTTGTAGCAACATTTTTAGGAGGAAAGAACAGAAAACAAAGTAGATGTCCATGGATTAGAGCACGGTAAACATATTATAATATGTGAATGAAGTGGAACATTACTGCACTGTAGGCAACAGTAACTTTGATGAATACAGAGAAGCATGGTAAAACTTACATGAACTGATGCAAAGTGAAAACCCTAGAAAACAATAAATACAATGACTATAATAATATAAAGAACTGCAAAAAATTCTAAAATTCGTGCTGCAAATATGCAAAAAAATTAAAATTTGGCCCCAAAGACAAGAGATGAGAATATACCTTCCCTAACTCTTGAAAAAGGAAGAGGTTCACAGATGTGGAAAACAGAATATATTGTCAACTTTTCCCCCAGGTACCAATCAGTTTTTCTAATTCTCTAATTTTTCTCTTAAAAAAAATTCTTATAAGGGATGGCTCTTTGAGAGAATGAGAAACAGGAAGAAATTTAGGTGATATAAAAACAAATGATCAATAAAATTCATTTTTTAAAAAGAAATAAACATAAAGAATTCAGAGAATCATGAAAGACTTCTATGAAGTAACAGTAAAGTAAGTAGAATCAGGAAAATTGTGTGTGTGTGTGTGTGTGTATATGTGTGTGTGTGCATACGTATGTATGTATGTGTAGGTATACACACAGAGGTACACAGGACTATAAAAATGCACATGGAAATTAAAAAAAAAAACTTGAATGCTCTATAATTCTAATGATCAAGCTTAACCCTGGGAAAAGGATAAAAAAACACACTTCCCTGTCTTCCTTACACAGGCTAGAAATCATGGGTATAAAATACTGCAGATACTCTAGGACCCAGCTAAAATATTAGTTAATTTTGAGGAACTGCTTCTTCCCCCTCTTTCTTTTTTTATTCTTTGTTATAAGGGATGGTTTGTGGGGGAGGGAGGAATATATTCAGACATTTCAGCAACAACAACAAAAAACACATCAGTATTTATTTTAAATCATTGTAAGTGAGAGATGATGAAGGTCATGTGAGGGGAGACAAGGAGATGGATCTAAGGGATATTATGGAAGCAGAATTGACAAGTAGGGAAAAGCCTGGATATGGTAAGGACGTGTGAAGGAGAAGGTAAAGTAGAAGCTAACTCTAAATTTTAGAATCTGGGTAATAGGAATGCTGGTGGCATTCACCAAAGAAATGGAAAAGTTTTAGGGAAGAGTGGGAGAGATACAGGGAAGAAAATGAATCCATGATGAACATGATGAGTTTGAGACAGCTACAGAGTTGCTACAGGTGGTGATGTTATGATGTTCCCAGGATGTAAACAATGATACCGGTCCTGGGTTTAAGGCAGAGATTAAGGCTAGTTATCAATCTGGGAATAATTTGTTTAGAGATGACACTGAAAGCCATAAGAACCAAGATCATCGAGGAAGAGGGAGAAGATAAGGAGGTTCAGGTTAGGGAATCGGGTTATGGAGCAGGCATGGATGATGATCCCACACAGGAGAAAGAAACAGTCAGTCAAGGAGGTGAAGAACTAGGGGAGAGTAAAGTCACTAAAGGAGAATCTTTCTGGTCTGCTACGCTGCTTCCTGTAGTTCCCCATTCCATTGTGACTGGTGAGAGCTCACTACATCTAACCAGCACCATCTCATGTTCTACCCCTTCCCAGCTCCTGACCATTCCTGATATCGCTCTGGGAACCATCATCACATCGATAACACTACTGCTTCTGTAATAGATGTATCACTGGCTTTCTCTTTGACTCTCCTCACTGTTCCAGTGACTTTACTCTTCCCTAGCTATCACTCCCCTATATGCCTTCTTCTCCCCATTAGAATAAAAACTCTATAAAGGCAGGGATTAGTTCTTTCTCTCATGTCTGTATCCCCGGTATTTAGCACAGTGCCTGTGACACACAATACATATGTAAGTAAAAGCTTTTTCAAACATTCCATCAGAAAGTATCCAGGAAGAAGGGGTGGGCAACAGTGTCAAAAGCCACAAGGAAGTCAAGATGAATAAGAAATGAGAAAGGTCATTGGACTTAGTATTTTAGAGGAATTGTAGAGGTCACCATAGAGGGAACAGTTTTCAAGTGAAAGCTAAGGTTAGAAGCCACATTGCAAGGGACTGAGAAATGAGTGGGATGTGAGGAAATGGAGACAATGAGTATAAAACTCTAACATCAGAAACTGACAAAGTTCAAGAAGAAATAATACAGAAATGAAAATAAATGGAGGGAAAACTGTCATATCAAGTCACTAGGAAAAGAAATGCCTTACAAAACCTCTATTCATGCTAAATTTTCTATGAATTTCCTTCCAACAGGAAAACTATGAGTTTGGGAATGCTTTTCTCCTGAATTCTTGCTGCTTTAAGAAAAACACATCTGTCCTCTCTGCATCTTTCCAGGGGCTCCACAATGCTGCTTTCTACTGACAAATATGTTGGACCTTTCTTCCCAGTCTGAATGTTCTTCTGGGGGACAATGGTATTTCTGAAAACTGAGAAGGACTCTCAGGGAACTGACTAACTCTCAAGAAATCTGAAATGGAGCTGATTGGTAAAGACAGGAAATACCCAGAAAACGGTTCTTCCAAGGCCCCCTAATTTCATTCACGTCACCAGGCCATTATGTGAAACAAGTCAAACAATGCGGCAGGGAAAAACATGTCATCTTGCCTCTCTTGGTTTGGTCCCAGAAATTTAGTTACAACTACATTTTTAAAAGAATCTGGTAGAATAAGAAACAATGGTCAAAGCCCTCTGTAAATATGAGAAGAAAAATGGCTTATATTGTACAGTACCTTACAGTTTTCAAAATAACTAACATCCATGGTCTCATTAGAGTCTCACAACAACACTGGGGGGTCTGAATAACAAGTGTTACCCTAATTTTCTGAAGATGAAGAGATAGGCTCATAAGTAAAATGACGTGTTTAATGTCACACAGAAGCTGCATGATTTGAACTCTAGTCTTTGGACTCCATATCCAGCATTCCACTACACAGGCTAAGAAAGCAGGCAGATACATAAAGATGTGTGCACAGAGGGATGAACCAGAGAGGCAAAAGACCCAGAATGTAGGCATTATCAGACATAGACAACTGGAGAATTTGCTTTTTTTGACTATACATACTTGTTACAAGGACTTTGGATTTCTTTTTTGTTGTTGTTCAATTGGGTGGGAGGTGAGAGGATGAGAAAATAAATGTTTGTTAGTTAGAAAAACAATAATATTAAATTGAAAAAAACACACCTCGAAATGTATTAAATAAGATGCCCAGAATGAAACGACCTGCCTTGTGAAAACTCCTTCATCCTACCACCTAAACTCAACATTCAGAAAGAGCCCTGGAGCCAATTAAGGTTAAGAAAAAAATGAGCTTGCTTAGCTCCCAAAGAAGGAGCAAAATATTAAGTAAATAACCTTGAAAACAAACTGTGTCATAAGCGAAGTGAGAAAACTCCAGGCGCAGGAAAGGGTCCTGTAGGGCTGCAATAAATAGTGAAGAAATTTGATATGACAAGTGTAAAGTGGCAGAAGAGTTCTAAACTTTAGGGATTAAAATCCACATATACTCCAGGTAGGAGGACCTCAATTCTTGGGCCTGAGAAAAGCGCATTCAAGCCTTGGGTTTTTCTTGTTGAGGTGTTTGAATAGCATCTGACTCTGTGAACCCATTTTTTTGGTAAAGCTACCGAACTAGTTTTGCCATTTCCTTCTCCTGCTCATTCTACATATGAGGAAACTGAGGCAAACAGGGTAAAGTGACGTAGCCAGGATCACATAGCTAGTAAAGTATCTGAGGCTGAATGTGAATTCAGATTCTCCAGACTATAAGTCCAGCACTCTATCTTTTGAACCACTTAGCTGCCCTTCAGCCTTACATTTAGCCTCACGTACTGCAGCTAGGAAATGAAACTGACAATGTATATCCATTATGATGCCAGCGAAAATTTTCCTGTAAGAGGTAAAAATTTTGAAGGGACTTGGAGAAATACAGTGTAGAATTATTCTGGCCTAATCCGTGCGTAGTGACACTACGCATTTGCACCCTGCCTTTCTGACCAGTAATTGGATGTGCTCTGTAATCACGAAGAATGGGGGAAAATGGGGAAAGGGAGAGAGGGAGAGAGATAGAGAAAGAAAGAGAAAGAGAGAAAAAGA